>NW_026782063.1:0-62785 GCF_031769215.1 Ylistrum balloti | reverse complement strand
GGGACTGGAAACAACTTTGTCTGTTTACATGGTATGATCACATCTACCGGGACTGGAAACAACTTTGTCTGTTTATGATCATGGGGGACTGGAAACAACTTTGTCTGTTTACATGGTATGATCCCATCTACCGGGACTGGAAACAACTTTGTCTGTTTACATGGTATGATCCCATCTACCGGGACTGGAAACAACTTTGTCTGTTTACATGGTATGATCACATCTACCGGGACTGGAAACAACTTTGTCTGTTTACATGGTATGATCACAAATACCGGGACTGGAAACAACTTTGTCAGTTTACATGGTGTGATCACATCTACCGGGACTGGAAACAACTTTGTCTGTTTACATGGTATGATCACATCTACCGGGACTGGAAACAACTTTGTCTGTTTACATGGTATGATCACATCTACCGGGACTGGAAACAACTTTGTCTGTTTACATGGTATGATCACATCTACCGGGACTGGAAACAACTTTGTCTGTTTACATGGTATGATCACAAATACCGGGACTGGAAACAACTTTGTCTGTTTACATGGTATGATCACATCTACCGGGACTGGAAACAACTTTGTCTGTTTACATGGTATGATCACATCTACCGGGACTGGAAACAACTTTGTCTGTTTACATGGTATGATCACATCTACCGGGACTGGAAACAACTTTGTCTGTTTACATGGTATGATCTCATAAACCGGGACTGGAAACAACTTTGTCTGTTTACATAGTATGATCACATCTACCGGGACTGGAAACAACTTTGTCTGTTTACATGGTATGATCACAAATACCGGGACTGGAAACAACTTTGTCTGTTTACATGGTATGATCACATCTACCGGGACTGGAAACAACTTTGTCTGTTTACATGGTTTGATCACATCTACCGGGACTGGAAACAACTTTGTCTGTTTACATGGTATGAAACAACTTTGTCTGTTTACATGGCTTTATCACATCTACCGGGACTGGAAACAACTTTGTCTGTTTACATGGTATGATCACAAATCTACCGGGACTGGAAACAACTTTGTCTGTTTACATGGTATGATGACATCTACCGGGACTGGAAACAACTTTGTCTGTTTACATGGTATGATCACATCTACCGGGACTGGAAACAACTTTGTCTGTTTACATGGTATGATCACATCTACCGGGACTGGAAACAACTTTGTCTGTTTACATGGTATGATCACAAATACCGGGACTGGAAACAACTTTGTCTGTTTACATGGTGTGATCACATCTACCGGGACTGGAAACAACTTTGTCTGTTTACATGGTATGATCACATCTACCGGGACTGGAAACAACTTTGTCTGTTTACATGGTATGATCACATCTACCGGGACTGGAAACAACTTTGTCTGTTTACATGGTATGATCACAAATACCGGGACTGGAAACAACTTTGTCTGTTTACATGGTATGATCACATCTACCGGGACTGGAAACAACTTTGTCTGTTTACATGGTATGATCACATCTACCGGGACTGGAAACAACTTTGTCTGTTTACATGGTATGATCACAAATACCGGGACTGGAAACAACTTTGTCTGTTTACATGGTATGATCACATCTACCGGGACTGGAAACAACTTTGTCTGTTTACATGGTATGATCACATCTACCGGGACTGGAAACAACTTTGTCTGTTTACATGGTATGATCACAAATACCGGGACTGGAAACAACTTTGTCTGTTTACATGGTATGATCACATCTACCGGGACTGGAAACAACTTTGTCTGTTTACATGGTATGATCACATCTACCGGGACTGGAAACAACTTTGTCTGTTTACATGGTATGATCACAAATACCGGGACTGGAAACAACTTTGTCTGTTTACATGGCATGATCACAAATACCGGGACTGGAAACAACTTTGTCTGTTTACATGGTATGATCACAAATACCGGGACTGGAAACAACTTTGTCTGTTTACATGGTATGATCACATCTACCGGGACTGGAAACAACTTTGTCTGTTTACATGGTATGATCACATCTACCGGGACTGGAAACAACTTTGTCTGTTTACATGGTATGATCACATCTACCGGGACTGGAAACAACTTTGTCTGTTTACATGGTATGATACATCTACCGGGACTGGAAACAACTTTGTCTGTTTACATGGTATGATCACATCTACCGGGACTGGAAACAACTTTGTCTGTTTACATGGCATGATCACATCTACCGGGACTGGAAACAACTTTGTCTGTTTACATGGTATGATCACACATCTACCGGGACTGGAAACAACTTTGTCTGTTTACATGGTATGATCACAAATACCGGGACTGGAAACAACTTTGTCTGTTTACATGGTATGATCACATCTACCGGGACTAGAAACAACTTTGTCTGTTTACATGGTATGATCACAAATACCGGGACTGGAAACAACTTTGTCTGTTTACATGGTATGATCACAAATACCGGGACTGGAAACAACTTTGTCTGTTTACATGGTATGATCACATGGTATGATACATCTACCGGGACTGGAAACAACTTTGTCTGTTTACATGGTATGATAACAAATACCGGGACTGGAAACAACTTTGTCTGTTTACATGGTATGATGACATCTACCGGGACTGGAAACAACTTTGTCTGTTTACATGGTATGATCACATCTACCGGGACTGGAAACAACTTTGTCTGTTTACATGGTATGATCACATCTACCGGGACTGGAAACAACTTTGTCTGTTTACATGGTATGATCACATCTACCGGGACTGGAAACAACTTTGTCTGTTTACATGGCATGATCACATCTACCGGGACTGGAAACAACTTTGTCTGTTTACATGGTATGATCACATCTACCGGGACTGGAAACAACTTTGTCTGTTTACATGGTATGATCACATCTACCGGGACTGGAAACAACTTTGTCTGTTTACATGGTATGATCACAAATACCGGGACTGGAAACAACTTTGTCTGTTTACATGGTATGATCACAAATACCGGGACTGGAAACAACTTTGTCTGTTTACATGGTATGATCACATCTACCGGGACTGGAAACAACTTTGTCTGTTTACATGGTATGATCACATCTACCGGGACTGGAAACAACTTTGTCTGTTTACATGGTATGATCACAAATACCGGGACTGGAAACAACTTTGTCTGTTTACATGGTATGATATCTACCGGGACTGGAAACAACTTTGTCTGTTTACATGGTATGATCACATCTAGAAACAACTTTGTCTGTTTACATGGAAACAACTGGAAACAACTTTGTCTGTTTACATGGTGTGATCACAAATACCGGGACTGGAAACAGCTTTGTCTGTTTACATGGTATGATCACAAATACCGGGACTGGAAACAGCTTTGTCTGTTTACATGGTAAGATCACATCTACCGGGACTGGAAACAACTTTGTCTGTTTACATGGTATGATCACAAATACCGGGACTGGAAACAACTTTGTCTGTTTACATGGTAAGATCACATGGTTTGTCTGTTTACATGGTATGACATCACATCTACTTTTGTCTGTTTACATGGTATCAACTTTGTCTGTTTACATGGTATGATCACATCTACCGGGACTGGAAACAACTTTGTCTGTTTACATGGTATGATATCTACCGGGACTGGAAACAACTTTGTCTGTTTACATGGTATGATCTCATCTACCGGGACTGGAAACAACTTTGTCTGTTTACATGGTATGATCACATCTACCGGGACTGGAAACAACTTTGTCTGTTTACATGGTATGATCACATCTACCGGGACTGGAAACAACTTTGTCTGTTCACATGGTATGATCCAATACACCGGGACTGGAAACAACTTTGTCTGTTTACATGGTATGATCACATCTACCGGGACTGGAAACAACTTTGTCTGTTTACATGGTATGATCACATCTACCGGGACTGGAAACAACTTTGTCTGTTTACATGGTATGATCACATCTACCGGGACTGGAAACAACTTTGTCTGTTTACATGGTATGATCACATCTATGGAAACAACTTTGTCTGTTTACATGGTATGATCACATCTACCTTTGTCTGGGACTGGAAACAACTTTGTCTGTTTACATGGTATGATCACATCTACCGGGACTGGAAACAACTTTGTCTGTTTACATGGTATGATCACAAATACCGGGACTGGAAACAACTTTGTCTGTTTACATGGTATGATCACATCTACCGGGACTGGAAACAACTTTGTCTGTTCACATGGTATGATCCAATACACCGGGACTAGAATCAATTTCGTCTGTTTACATGGTATGATGACATCTACCGGGACTGGAAACAACTTTGTCTGTTTACATGGTATGATCACATCTGGACCTTTGTCTGTTTACATGGTATGTGACTACCGGGAAACAACTTTGTCTGTTTACATGGTTTGATCACATCTACCGGGACTGGAAACAACTTTGTCTGTTTACATGGTATGATCACAAATACCGGGACTGGAAACAACTTTGTCTGTTTACATGGTATGATCACATCTACCGGGACTGGAAACAACTTTGTCTGTTTACATGGTATGATCACATCTACCGGGACTGGAAACAACTTTGTCTGTTTACATGGTATGATCACATCTACCGGGACTGGAAACAACTTTGTCTGTTTACATGGTATGATCACATCTACCGGGACTGGAAACAACTTTGTCTGTTTACATGGTATGATCACATCTACCGGGACTGGAAACAACTTTGTCTGTTTACATGGTATGATCACATCTACCGGGACTGGAAACAACTTTGTCTGTTTACATGGTATGATCACATCTACCGGGACTGGAAACAACTTTGTCTGTTTACATGGTATGACCACATCTACCGGGACTGGAAACAACTTTGTCTGTTTACATGGTATGATCACATCTACCGGGACTGGAAACAACTTTGTCTGTTTACATGGTATGATCACATCTACCGGGACTGGAAACAACTTTGTCTGTTTACATGGTATGATCACATCTACCGGGACTGGAAACAACTTTGTCTGTTTACATGGTATGATCACATCTACCGGGACTGGAAACAACTTTGTCTGTTTACATGGTATGATCACATCTACCGGGACTGGAAACAACTTTGTCTGTTTACATGGTTTGATCACATCTACCGGGACTGGAAACAACTTTGTCTGTTTACATGGTATGATGACATCTACCGGTCTGGAAACAACTTTGTCTGTTTACATGGTATGATCACATCTACCGGGACTGGAAACAACTTTGTCTGTTTACATGGTATGATCACATCTACCGGGACTGGAAACAACTTTGTCTGTTTACATGGTATGATCACATCTACCGGGACTGGAAACAACTTTGTCTGTTTACATGGTATGGTGACATCTACCGGGACTGGAAACAACTTTGTCTGTTTACATGGTATGATCACATCTACCGGGACTGGAAACAACTTTGTCTGTTTACATGGTATGATCACATCTACCGGGACTGGAAACAACTTTGTCTGTTTACATGGTATGATCACATCTACCGGGACTGGAAACAGCTTTGTCTGTTTACATGGTATGATCACATCTACCGGGACTGGAAACAACTTTGTCTGTTTACATGGTATGATCACAAATACCGGGACTAGAAACAACTTTGTCTGTTTACATGGTATGATCACATCTACCGGGACTGGAAACAACTTTGTCTAAGTGTAAACATCCTTGTCGTACTATTTAATATGATAACAGATTCCGGAACTGGAAACAGAATTGTCATTCCACATTTGAGGACAACATATACCGAAATATCTCAATCAAAACATCAGGACAGCTGATACTGCAAACAGAAGTATCAGTCTACATGAAATGAAAACGAATACCGAATGTGAAAACAACATTGTCAGACAGATATCGGAACTGAAAAAAACCATTCACAGTTTATATGATATAACAACTGTTTCCGGAACTAGAAATACCATTGTCATTCTATATGACATGATAGCAGATACCAAGACTGGAAACAATATTGCTACTGTACATGATATGGTTACAAATTCCGGAACTGGTAACATCCCTGTCAGTCCTGGAACTAGAAACATCCCAAAACCATGCTTGCCTACTAGCGTTAGATATGATCCAACTTAGCTGTAGACAACGGTACTCCTGGCAATTGCGACCCAGGATGAACAAAAAAAAAAAAAAAAAAAATTGACGTAAGATGACATCATGGCCACTTCCGCACCTACATTATTGTTGACTCTAGGCGGAAACATGTCTAAACTACAGAATGTCAGGAAGTGCGACTTTCATCCAAACATTACAACAACTTGACGCCTTAATAAGGAACACATTGGAAGGCAGAATAGGTACTACTTTTATGGGTCCCCCTATGGTTGCGGATGACAAAGCCAAACTTTCCATCGACACCAAAGATCTTCAGTCCGCATAAGAAACGATATACATTCCGATGCTCATCGTAGAAAAATGAAATTGTTATGAACAAAGTCCGTACATATAGGAACCTATATATGATGAGTACGATAGGAGATATAGGGAATAGATGGGAAGTGGCTGAAAATATAAACTGTATTTTGGTGAAGGTGAAGAAAAAAAGAGTGGCAAGCCGTTGGCAAGTGGCAGCTGTTTTCCGTCACAACCGAATACAGCAAAATATATATTGTAAAGTGTATTACGACCGTGACATTGTAAAACACCATCCAGGAAACACACATGAGAATCTAAGCTACTGTGGACAGAAGCAAAATGGCGACACGTCTTTGCAGATCAAGGATAGAATACAGACTCAATATCATCAATTATCTCGCAAAAGGACCTGGCCACCCTGGAGACAGTAGAACCTAAAGCATACCACATGCTAGTAAGATGCTTAAATTTATCAACCTTCAGTCTTCTGGGAACCGTCCCTATTTCAGCTCATCCAGATAACACTAATCTTAACATTATTTAGATATTACACGATCGGCAATTGGAGCTTAAAGGCTAGCAAGAGCTACAGCCGATTCTCCAGGAGAAAGCTAAGCATTCCATCCATACACTAACCTCCGCCCAAACAGGCATGGAAAATATTGGTGAATAAAGAGGCAAATAAAAAACAGCTTCTCGTACAATGGATTAGGGAAACAGGATACATAGGAACCTGTTACGTAGCCCTCGGGATGTCCGATCGGATATACCCACTATGCTATAGGTACAATTATTGTGCCCGTCGTCTCATACCATATGCCCAAACTTTGAAAACCCTCTGCCATTTCTGAATCAATTAAGCCCGTCACTCTCAAATTGCTTGACATATCGGATCCTGTGCATTGATTTTTTTTGTCTGAGTCCCGAACTTGCTCAATGATATTGTAGGCCGTTGGAGAGTGTCTATCACTTCTTGTTGTTGAAGATAGTCTTGTACTAGGCGGTTTCTGTGTGGTTTGGCATTGTAATCCGTTCGGATAGCCCGATCTGCCATTGGTTTGGCGTCAAAATACGGAAAAACTATAGGTGGAAGGATCTGATCACGGTAATTCTGCCTAGTTTAGAGAAAAGCATCCCCAACCAGTAACACCGTCACTACTCAATGCTGTGTCAGAATGTCGTTCTGGTATGCCGTATTTCTTGGTCTTACAACAATGAACTTGCCGTCTGTCGGAACTAAAGCCGGCTTTCATCAGACCAATGGACTCTTCGCCAATATTTGATAATCAATTCCCGATGATCACTGCCCAAAAATAAGTCATACAGTTAATTTGACATTTTCCCTGTGCCCTTAAAATAAATTGACGTTATTTCACGTACAGAATATATGTCCATTGTAGTTTTGCTTGTTTGTGTTTTACAGTCAATAGAGGACGTTTTGCTGGTCGAGCGAAGTCGACTATTGTTCAAACGTCTGTTGACGTTACGCTGACTAACTCAAACATTGACGTTCAACTGTCCAATGAGAGTTGGCAGTGATGAATGAGGCATTCCTCGCCAGTCTACACAAACGACAGTTGACGATACGCTGGCTAAACATTGACGTTCTATTGTCCAATGAGAGTTGGCAATGATCAATGAGGCATGCCTCGCCAGTCTACACAAACGACAGTTGACGATACGCTGGCTAAACATTGACGTTCTACTGTCCAATGAGCCAGTTGGCGGCGACGAATGGAGCTCGCTTTAAGTCTGCTTATGGTATACGGCACCAAATACAAAGGGAGACAATGCAAGGAGTTCAACAATGTTTTGAATAAAATTTTCACTGATATTACTGGTCCCTCACTAATGGTCAAACATATATATACAGATGTTTTATATATTTTCCAATGACATCCACAGCTAGTACTCTCTTCTACGTCAACCATGTGTTTTTGTAAGTCGATTTTGTTACTAAATGATTTAAATTTATCTTTGGTAGACGTACAAAACTGAAAAATGTCCTTAACCGTTATCTGGTTTGTTATTGTATCGCCATGGAAACGTAGACATAATAAAATATTTATCAACAACAACATTTATTGAACATGATGATGATATGATAAATATGTAAATCATGATACAAAAACAGTAATGATAACTTTGGTGTATTTCTGACAAAGTAGAGTTCCTTGGTACTGACGGAAATACCCGAGAAATGTTTCATACGACCAGTATCGTATTGAATGTGATCTGGTCTCCTGTTATGAATTGAACAAAGTAAATATGCACTACGAAAAAAGGTGATAATGGTACAGACAGGTTCTTACATACACAGCATCCACACATGGGATCACATCCACACCTCTTACACGACATGACTTTAACATACATCTCTAGCTGATAAACGCCTCACTGCCTCACAGAAACAACAGAATTGTCGCTCTATGAGACATCATCGTGAATAACGCTACTGAAAGAACCTATGGTACATTGTCGTCCAACACGGTTTAGCCACTGAAATGAGATCGGACCAACCAACACCAACTACACTGTAAGTGATCCAGCCACTCAATGCGGTTGTGCCACCAAAATGCCATGCCACCTACGGACACTTTATATGATACGGCCTATCAATGTGGTTTGGCCGCTAAACATCGGTCGGAATATCACACACAATATTCTATATTCAACTACTCTATTGTAACGTAAATCACAGGATAATTCAATATTTCCAAAATATTCAAGTCTAGCTGTCTTAAGTATTTTATATAGATTTGTCTCGTACGAAACGAATATCAAAACAGCACAAAGTTAACACCACCAGGTGTCTACTTGAATAGCACACGTCTTTAGATAGTTCCGATCCTCTAGTGAGCACCTGTTAATATGACACGGTACAAATGAGGACCTCCAGGATAAGTCCGAACATTCCCCGATTTGGCAGTTTTTTTCCAAGGGGAGCTTCAAAGTGCAACTTGAGTTATGAACGACGTTTTATAAACCCTTCACAGGCAACGGTAAACTCCGGTCTATATCGGCAAACTCGTATCTGTATCGAACTCAGTCGATCCGGAAATTCCGTTTGGCAATTCAAGAATTCTATGGACTTCGAATAGAGTTGATTCACAACTTTCACAACAATGATTAATGTCCCCAAAGAAACCATCAGCTGCGTTCCGAACCATGTCATGACGTCGAATAATGATATCAATGACGTCATATCACAATACTAGTGCAATTTGTATAGAGATATATCTACACACGTTACTAGTGATATATCTACACACGTAATCCTCTATCTGTCAAAATAACAAGAATAAAACAACATATCATATATCTACACACCTTAAATAGTGTATATATATATCTACACACGTTACACACGGATAGTGATATATCTACACACGTTATAGTGATATATCTACACACGTTACAGTAAGATATCTACACATGTTATAGTGATATATCTACACACGTTATAGTGATATATCTACACACGTTACAGTAAGATATCTACACATGTTATAGTGATATATCTACACACGTTATAGTGATATATCTACACACGTTATAGTGATATATCTACACACGTGATATGTCTACACACGTTACAGTGATATATCTACACACGTTACAGTAAGATATCTACACATGTTATAGTGATATGTCTACACACTGTACAGTGATATATCTACATACGTTATAGTGATATGTCTACACACTGTACAGTAAGATATCTACACATGTTATAGTGATATATCTACACACGTTATAGTAATATATCTACACACGTTATAGTGATATATCTACACACGTTATAGTGATATATCTACACACGTTATAGTGATATATCTACACACGTTATAGTGATATATCTACACACGTTATAGTGATATATCTACACACGTTATAGTGATATATCTACACACGTTATAGTGATATATCTACACACGTTACAGTGATATATCTACACACGTTACAGTAAGATATCTACACATGTTATAGTGATATATCTACACACGTTATAGTGATATATCTACACACGTTACAGTGATATATCTACACACAGTGTACAGTATAGTGATATCTACACACTGTTATAGTGATATATCTACACACGTTATAGTGATATATCTACACACGTTGTAGTGATATATATACACACGTTATAGTAATATATCTACACACTGTACCGTGATATATCTACACACGTTATAGTGATATATCTACACACGTTATAGTGATATATCTACACACGTTACAGTAAGATATCTACACATGTTATAGTAATATATCTACACACGTTATAGTGATATATCTACACACGTTACAGTGATATGTCTACACACGTTATAGTGATATATCTACACATGTTATAGTGATATGTCTATACACGTTATAGTGATATATCTACACATGTTATAGTGATATATCTACACACTGTACAGTGATATATCTACATACTGCAAAGTGATATATATACACACGTTATAGTAATATATCTACATACTGTACAGTAAGATATCTACACATGTTATAGTGATATATCTACACACTGTATAGTGATATATCTACACACGTTATAGTGATATATCTACACACGTTACAGTGATATATCTACACACGTTACAGTGATATATCTACACACGTTACAGTAAGATATCTACACATGTTATAGTGATATGTCTACACACGTTATAGTGATATATCTACACACGTTATAGTGATATATCTACACACTGTACAGTAAGATATCTACACATGTTATAGTGATATATCTACACACGTTACAGTAAGATATCTACACATGTTATAGTGATATATCTACACACTGTAGGTAAATATCTACACACGTTAGTGATATATCTACACATGTTATAGTGATATATCTACACACACGTTATAGTGATATATCTACACATGTTATAGTGATATATCTACACACGTTATAGTGATATATCTACACATGTTATAGTGATATGTCTACACACTGTACAGTGATATATCTACACATGTTATAGTGATATATCTACACACGTTATAGTGATATATCTACACACGTTATAGTGATATATCTACACACGTTATAGTGATATGTCTACACACTGTACAGTGATATATCTACACACGTTACAGTAAGATATCTACACATGTTATAGTGATATATCTACACACGTTACAGTAAGATATCTACACATGTTATAGTGATATATCTACACACGTTACAGTAAGATATCTACACATGTTATAGTGATATGTCTACACACGTTATAGTGATATATCTACACACGTTACAGTAAGATATCTACACACGTTATAGTGATATATCTACACACTGTACAGTCTAGGGGTGATGTTATCTACACACTGTTATAGTGGAGAGAGGGGTCACACACGTTATCTATCACTCTGTAGTTGGAGAGAGGGGTACACATGTCTGTGGGTGGAGAGAGGGGTCAATGTTATCCAAGTATCAGCTACTCTTACCTGAGCTCCGTTCGAAATCCAAGAAACACAGGCCGGCGGGCTTAACTCTTTGATCTAAATATGAAAAAAAAATCATATGTAAGTAGATGTGGAAGATGTGTTTACGTTAATGAAAGCAATTTTAAGCAGTTTAAACGACACATTTCATTTTAACCTTGTACTTGTACCATATGGCGTCCATCCGCCTAGCAAATGATCAAGTGTCCTGACGAGAGCAAATGGGTAGCAATCGTCAGATCGTCACGTGGTATATATCCGTGCAAAACCCCTGAATTTTGAAGTTGCAATTGGTAGTATCCCAGAAATGGGTGACATGAACGAGAGATGGAAACAATGAACATTTCACAGGTGTACAATCCCTTAACTGTTTTAAAATTAATGCAAATGACGTCATGTCTTTAAAGTCCCTACCTGGAATTGGTGGACAGGCGAGGATGTCAAAACCCAGGTGTGTCTGAACCTGCAATGAAACATCAAATCGTTAATACACCTCTTTCAATGCCGAGTGAATCAGCACCAAGTTGATACAATGTTACGTGAAATAAAGGACTAAAGATGTTCCGAATGAAATGTCCTCTCGTCGGTGATTGTTTCAATACCAATCCTTTCACAATTTACCAAACCAAAATAACTTTCTTTTATGAAGTTCTATAAAATTCCCAGTGGGGTAGGGTGATATAGAAATCTATCTACAGTTTCACTTCCAATTCCACTATCATCGGAACAGTAACACCAGAAATCACATGTTGTATGACTGTAAAGAGGTGTTTGTTTGACAATAGATTTAATTCGATATAATAAACTGAATAAAATTGACAATTCCGTCGATAAAATGTTATTACATTAAATGATCATTACTTTTATTTAAATGACTTTGTTAACGTTGGTTTTGGTGTGAACCAAATAAACCCTAGTTAGATAATTGCCACATAGATTGTGCGCTCGTGGAGAGAATATTTATACTTCGCTCTTATAAATGTATATGAATCCAGTGTTTTTTTCTGATTCACTCTCAGCTGAAACAATCTTGGATGAAATTTTGGTTTCCACTGTAAATCTGCACTCATCAATGTACCCCTTATAACACATGAACATTTCATCTTTGACTTCTATATAATTTACAATTAGGAGAATTACAAGATATTACCATAGACGTAAACAGAAATATGTATCATTCTTTTAATTTCGGGACGGTCGGTACTGCGTTAAAAATGAAACAATAACACAAAAGGTGCCCAAAGGTCCGTTTTCAACATTTAAAACTGGGATAGGAAGCCGCGAAAATTAAACTTGACTGATACTACTTCGACCAGCCAGTTAACATTGGATCCGGTTGAACCTCGTAATTGGATAGATAAAACACGTTTGATACCATGTTTGAGGGTAGGGCTCGAGTGTAGACGGAAGGGGGTAGAGGTCAGGGGTTAGAGGGTAGGGGAGTATACAGGGTAGAGGGTATGGGTAGGAATTCCGCATAAGTTTGGCGGTTTTCCAGAAATAGTCGCAACTATAAATATATACCTACATATATAGGTAAATAAAACAAAGAGCTTTTGAAATATCTTATCGCGATAATTGACACTTGAACCTTTACCTAACACTCGGTGAAAATAGCAAGAACGACAACCGTGGAAAAGACATTGCCTATAAGATTGTAGGAAACACCTGTTTTATAGTATTAATCATAAGAGTATATCATATAATGTATTTAGTAACTTATGATACAGTGTTTGAAGACTTGTGTCTTGGATCGGAAAATATGTTTCTGGCGGGGTAAGAAAAATAGATCTAGAAAACACATATATATGTTGACAGAGCGACAAATCGAAACTGGTATAAATGAAAGAAGTTAAAACATGTTTTTATGAATAATAGCGCGTTTGTGTCCCTCCATTCTGATCTCACAGAGATACTTCTCTGCGTATCACGGCGATAAGGTAGACAGCCGAGGACGTCCGAGAATGGTGTTCCTCCTGTGCGCTTTTGTGCTTCTGAATACAAACTTGGCTTGACTACATCTCGCTAGTTTGGAATGTCTTCGGGAAACAACTTCCATTTGAAACGTTAGCTATCGTGCCAGTCTTTCCGAAAGTAGGCCTACTTAGGTTTAACGCTTGTTTTCAGCAAATCAGTGTTAAGTATTTAAAGCCAGCGTGATCCGTTGTTTTGTAATCGATATCAGACAGGTTGATTATAAAGTTCAATCCCAACGAAATAAGGTATTAAACAAGTATATAAAACACCATATACACGGTACAACCGTCGAGACACTCACTGGGGTGTGACCATGCGTACCTACTCGTGCGTGATAGTTTGGTCATGGTTATTGCCTGTATGATCCTCACTTGTGTGTACATAGGTCACACAGTATGTATCCTCCGGATATCCTTTATGTAAATTAGCTACAAGGTATATAAGTATAAAAAACAAGAGGTCTAGCGGCCTTGCCGGTCACCTGAGATAACGTCAATAAACCGGATGTAGTTTCCAAGTATCTTGGAAAAAAAATTGTGACATTGATCATAATATTATTATAATTATTAATACAATCTTAACGATCCGTCAACACATAAAAGGTCATTAGGACCATCAACTGGTGAAACACACGTCGATCCAAAAAGGATAAACCATCAAACAAACTAAAAGGGGGAAAAAACATGCTAAAAATCTTAAATGGTTATATTATCACAAAAGATTAAAAGGGTACGTCCTATTGATGATAATTAGCCAGTGTCAATACATACATACCATCCAACTGTCGCCCTAAACTAATAATAATTACATAGTTATTTCCATTGCGAAATACACAATGTTATGCTAAAACTACATTTTTCTATAAAAATTAGAGTAAAGTTAACCTCCTCTTAAGAAGAGGAAAACATTTGATCCTACCATACTTGGATGTGTAGAATAAGATTTTTGAAATTTAAGTCAATATGACCCCTTTTGTCCCCGCCCATCAACCCCTGGGGGTCAGTCAGCATCAATATATACATACCATCTAGCCGTCCTTCCTTTACTCATAATTCTAACCAAGACTGAAATATGTCCAACGGAAATTAAACCGATTATGTCCAAAAGTCCATTTTGCGTATATAAACTATAGTAAACTTTACCCTCTCCCCACAGAGAAATTTGATATCCTGGGACCATAACATTCACAATTCTGGTACAACACATTAATACACTTCCATTCATGAAGTGTATTCGATTCCATCATATCTGGATGTTGAGAATTTTTTAAACTCCGCGTCAATTTGACCCCTTTTGGCCCCGCCCCTCAGGCCTCTGTGGGGTTTGGACCGTATAATTCATCATCTTATTCCATGATGGGCCAGGGAAGGTTTCCTCAAAGCTTCATTGAAATCGGTTCTGGGGTTTTTGAGAAGAAGTAGAAAATGTTAAATTGTTTACGGACATACGACGCCGGATTGATTGGCGTAGATCACCACGAAATGTTGTCTCGGGGAACCTTATCATGCCAAACTACGAATAGATTGACGGCTTATAACTGTGATATTATATACGAAGATATTATATATTCATAAAACAGTCATTAGAAATGAAGACAGTGGGTTTACATCCAGTGATACTCTACTTATCTTCTTTAACTGTTACGCGTATGTTTGCAAATGAATTTGTCAAAATTGTGTAAATAAACAAATAATCTAGTAACGATATTTTGATAAATTGATTCATATTGCAATATTTCTTCATTTGCATTGCAATGTCAAGATTTATCATGAACTTGATTAACTCCATACCACGATAGTTTAGCATTACCTTAAGTATAGTCATAACTACTTTGTCTGACCCCTATACAGACCCTCCTGTCAAGTCCTGTCAGTATTACTTTGTCTGACCCCTATACAGACCCTCCTGTCAAGTCCTGTCAGTACTACTTTATCTGACCCCTATACAGACCCTCCTGTCAAGTCCTGTCAGTACTACTTTATCGGACCCCTATACAGACCCTCCTGTCAAGTCCTATCAGTACTACTTTATCTGACCCCTATACAGACCCTCCTGTCCAGTCCTGTCAGTACTACTTTGTCTGACCCGTATACAGACCCTCCTGTCAAGTCCTGTCAGTACTACTTTGTATGACCCCTATACAGACCCTCCTGTCAAGTCCTGTCAGTATTACTTTGTCTGACCCCTATACAGACCCTCCTGTCAAGTCCTGTCAGTACTACTTTATCTGACCCCTATACAGATCCTCCTGTCAAGTCCTGTCAGTATTACTTTGCATGACCCCTATACAGACCCTCCTGTCAAGTCCTGTCAGTGTTACTTTGTCTGACCCCTATACAGACCCTCCTGTCAAGTCCTGTCAGTACTACTTTATCTGACCCCTATACAGACCCTCTTGTCCAGTCCTATCAGTACTACTCGATTTGACCCTCTGTCCGTGCTACATGGTTTGACCCTCTGTCATTACTACTTGGTTTGACCCCTGCCAGTACTACATGATTCGACCCCTGACAGTACTACATGGTTTGACCCCTGTAAGTACTACATGGTTTGACCCCTGTCAGTACTATATGGTTTGACCCCTGTCAGTACTACGGGTTTTGACCCCTGCCAGTACTACGGGGTTTGACCCCCATTCTGACCCCTACTTACCATTTGCTGTTTTCTATCCTTTTCGGTCTGAGAATACGTTTTACAACAGAGCGGCTTTGTACCGTTGTTGATGGGGTATAATGTAACTAGTTCGAGCTTCACGCCGTCTCCGGGATCACACTGTAAACACACTTGGTCTAGTTCCGGTATATCTAGTGCTGCACTCTTTACAGCTGACTTATCTGCTGTCATATCCTCTCCTTTTTCATGATCCGTTCCTGTATCATGTGCCAGTTTTCCGGCAAGCAATAATCCCAACATTATGGACACCAACAAAAAATTGATCAAAATGGAAACGACGAAAAACAGCCCAAGTGTTCGTGGCTTCACACACCCTAGACGGGTTTTTGTTTGAACGTTTTGGTGTTCTTCGTCCACCATACGATCTGAACTCGATTCCCCGGCGGCCATAACTTCATCAAATCTAGCTTCTGTTGGTTCTGTACAGTCCGTCCGTTGTTTACAAATCTTAGTAATGGGAAAACCTATTTCATAAGCTGTCTGGGCCGACGCGTGAATGATTGGTGGGGAAACCCATTCATAACGAGCGTCATATACCGAAAGTAGGCTACATACAGTTTGTAATATCAACTGAAGCGGATTGTGGTTTGGATTTCCCCGTGTCTATTTTTAGTAACATGACACATACAACTCCAGGTGTGTCGTTTAAAGGTTTTCGCACTCATATATACACATACCTTTTCAAATTTACTGACATAAAGAGCACTTCCGAAAGGAAGACTGTACATATTTGTGGTTTTTGCAGGGTAGGACACCATTCAACTGCAAATTTTATTGGGGTGAGGTAGATATATATATATAGTGCAAAATGTAACGTCTTTCTTCTTTTGTCAAAAATCATTTTTATTTATATAGATATCAAACTTGAATGGATCAGTTCTCGATGATAGACCTATACTGTCCAATTTATTCCTTTTAAATTTAAAGTTTTTGTTTGTCCTAGAATACAATTCTATGTAAAAAGTCTTGTGCCAGCCAAGTGGAGTAACATGTTTTAATGCATATTTCTGTACACCGTTTCCATTTAAGTAATGCGGTGATAAGCTTATCGTGGTGATTTAGTGTCGTTTGCAATTTACCTGATCTCACGTAGAACAATTTAGTGAACAGAGCTATTCAAATAGTTTCCAGAAATATACCCTGGTATTCCTTCTTCCTGGTTTCAAATGATATGAGATGACATGTTTCTTCGTGACAAATAGGTAAAGATCGATGTATATATATATATATTTCAATACATAACATTCGTACCCGGATAGCACGAAAGCTCTCCGAAACATCACTAAATTAGTAGATTTTCTCGATAAACCCAAAGTCCATCAATAAGTTACTCTTTATGTTTGTCTTCAAGCGACCCCCAAACGGCCCTCAAATTACGAACCCCTCCTCAAAAACCACACACACGGAACACATGCATACTCTCCCAGTGTGGAGTGTTCATAACTAAGAGCGTTACCATGGTAACCACGTGGTTGATAGCTAGTTGTCAGTGGCTACAACAACTTTGACATGCACACAGCATTCTAAAGAAAACCTGAAGGATGGTTACACTAAAGGCAGGTCCCTGCTTCTAAAAAGTTAAAATGATAATCAAATTTGAGTTTTATAATTTTTCGTCTCTTTGGATTTGTCTTATTTTAAGAGTTCCAAACATTTGGCTACACTGTCCTCTACACAGACTTATGGGCTGGTAAGAGTTGTAGAAGTTACATCCTGTAGAGAGTGGAGAGAATGGTAACCACTAACGAGCTTTCACAGAAATGCCCTCACACCTTTCAGTTTTTCAAACAGATAAACGACTATTTCTGACAACGCACCTCCTATTCCTATTAATCAATGTTCAAGCTGACCTTTCACTCTACAAACCAAATTCAAAATATTCCACTGTGTTGTTTACTCCGTGCCTGGGCGGATATATTTTCAGTACAGCGAATGATGATGCCATGTATATGACGTCACTGTACACTATTAGCCATACGTAAATTGGCCAAACACATTGTCTAACGGGTAAACACCAACAAACTAACATTTTTGTTTAAACCACATACATGCAATTTGTGTATAACTTGATAGAATTATAGGGAGACCATGGGAATCAACATTACGAAGGAGAGTATGCTGTTATGGTTGGAATGAAGCGTAATTGACTGATGTCGATATAGGACGATTCATAGCGAAGTTTGTGTAAGTAACGAGAAAACGAGGCATGACATGAAAGAGAATAAAAACAATGGCATTAAGATTGTGTGCCCTGTCCTTGTGCTGCTTGAATGAGCGAGATAACAGAATTTAGAATTTAAAAAAAGTTAATTTTAAGTTTTCATCACTCGTGCGGTTCTGGTAATTCATATAGATAACGACGAACCACAAAAATATGCGTATGTTCGAGAGAAATGGACACTTTGAATAAAATTGCTTGGTTCTTAAAAAAACGTTGTTAGGATTTCTTCAGTGTGTGCTTTCGTCATCTTAATATCCGTCTTCTGGGCATAGTATGTTGACAGTGAGATAAACTGATTAATAATCAACACGAAAAAACAAACAAATAACACCAAAGAACTATGAAATGTTATCAAACTGCCCATACTACGTTCATGGTAACGTATGTTTCTCTATATCTACGGAAACAAATATAACATTCATTTTCGTAATTCAAACAATTGAAGAATCTTGTCTTCGCCGTCATCATTGAAAACGCAACAACGTATGTTTCACTGTTATCCATACGCGTTCATACACGAACAAAAGTGCATGCATGTTCTAGGATTGTGAATCGTCTCTGTTTAAAGCTCTTTAACAACATTATTAACATTGGTTTACCGAATTTATGACCGAAGGTAGAGCCTCACATATTAGAATTTAAACGACAATACTTATGTTTTGTTCTGGGTAACGTAGGTTTCACAAAAGTTGGCGACGCTTGATCATCCATACATAAAATGAATAATTCAATCAAAACACCTTCTTGTAATCAATTTAGGTCTCAATTTTGAAAAAAGTTAATATGTGATGATATGTGCCTTAAAAAGAAACTTATGTTCAAATTCAAATAGATACAAAGTCTGGCGACAGTAACGAATGTTACGTTTCAGTACATTTGCCAACATTTTTTTTGGAAATTTCTGTCTTGAAAACATAAATTTTCATCAGTAAATGCTCAGATTCATGAGTTCTTTGATTTTATGAAAGTAAAATACTCCGAACTATATTGGTATTTTGTACAAGTTCCAGCGACATCGATTGGGGCATATTGATGAGAATACGTGTATACACGTACTTTTTAGAAGACACTCTCATTTGTTTGGGTTTCACGTGCAGTGTTCGCTTTAAATCGACTGCGCATGTCCCTGGGTATGAGATTCTCGGATGTTCTGCTGCGGCGCCATTAAAATGACAGTCAAGTAAAGCATGACTCTCCTTGTTTTGTAGGTAAGTACTGAAGGATGTTGTTTGATTGTGATTGCATGTGGTTAAATAGCGTGATAAGTAACCAGGACCATAATTGCTAAGGGTAAGTGTTCAGGAAATCTATCATTTGAGTAATTTTACGCATAATTGAAGCGAGGTGTTTGATAGCCTTATCACATACTTACTTAGCGATACTTAGCGATAATTTCTGGTACAGGATTTTTAGTCCTCTACACCAGACTCCTTATTTGTTTGATCTGGCTGTGTTTCTCTCACGCCACCTCCGATGTTTCTATAGTTGTCATAAAGGAGTTCGGGGGTTAGTCAATCTTAACGATAGTTGTCAGGAGTTGTTGGAATTCCATTGTAGCATGTTCGTATATTCCCCATTTCCATTGTAATGATACATATTAACATAGTGTTGCATGGTTGTACAGTAGTTATACTGTGATGCAGTTTGATTAACAGATTGGTGTATTGTATGTTGACGGAGCCTCAACTTTTGTTATTCGAGTTATCCCCCTTTATATGGATGGTACATGTCCGTTGGAGATTATCAGGCCAATATATATGAATATTGTTACTATACCAAGTTATGGGTCATTTTAGAACTTTTATTGAAATGATGTGTATTGATTGATTGAATTGATTGTCAGAGTAAGATTGATTTGTATGATAAGAAATAACACTCAGAGAATACAATTTATCTTCAATCCAATAACACATTTCTAGGTAATTACATTGATGTTATTCTAGTTCATATTTCTGTTCATGCTATAAATTGATGTTGAGGCATTTTATCTGATCTAATTTGTAGGATCATTATCAGTGATGAGTTAATATCGTAATGTTATGGAGTATGAATTATTATTGTGACAGTATCGGTCGAAACTGGTGTGTAGTGTCATGTATTGCTCTAGTCACTTTCTAGTCATCAATTTACTTAGTCACATATTTGATTTGAAGTCAGAATCTATTGAAGTGCGTATTAATTGTTGGTACTCGACTTGTCAAAATGGATAATAGCGACATATAGAAGAGAATGAGTTGTCACTTTATTTACTAGGTTGGTGATTGGTCACAATCAGTCACACAGTTATGGTCATTATGACATTCATTATAACAGGTGGATTGAGTCACATATAATTTGTCTGTTTAATTAATGAGCGACAAGTCATGAGATAGTGTTACATGAGGTCACAGGGTACAATGTCACTTATAGTCACATTGTCCAGGGCTCTCACACCCCATTTTGGGACTGGGGCCCTTAGAATTGGGAAAAATAGCTGTGTTTTCCTTAGAATTGGGAAAACTTGAGGTCTAAATTGGGAAAAAAAGATACTATTTTGTATTGGGAATTCGGCCCCAAATCTGGCAGATCGAGAGCCCTGTTGTCACACTTGGTCACACTTTGTCATGTCTTGTCACAGTTTAGTCACAGTTGCTTATTAAGTTTATTTGGTGAATGGAATCAAGTCATGTTGTAAGATGTGTTATAGAATGTACTTTTGTAGTATGAAATGATGTTCTGCTGCATTAAAATGACAGTCAAGTAAAACCTGACTCTCCTTGTTTTGTAGATACTGTACCTGTTAGCCCACACGTACATCTTGTCAAAATATCCAGCCGTAACATAGGCAAGTACAAACTTTTAACCGGTATGCATTTGAGGACCCTTGCAAATTTTTGCAAGAATTTACATCTTATGTAATTCTACAAGGCTGAGAGATGAGAGACACCCAAATTATTTAATAGCATTTAATAGCATAAATAATGGATGCAGGCTTCACAGCCTCTATGTCCATATCATGTACATTAAAAAGCATAATAAAAATAAATTTCACTTCCTGTTTAACGGCTTCAAATTACAAACATGTTAATGATTGTATGTTATTTTTTCAATGTTCATCTAACATAATTTCAAATTTAATTACAGATTTCGCACGAACAACAGTTTGTGGTAAACTATTCCACAAGTCAATTACTCGCTGACTGAAAAAATGCTTCCTGCCGTCAAGACGACATCGTTTTTTGAAGATTTTCTTATCATGACCTCTGGTTATACTATTTTTATCCATTTGGAAGAAGCTTTTCATCTTCATCTATCGGGGCCTGCACCAGGACATTGCTGACATGGCCAAGGGTGAAGCAGACTTTTGAGCAACAGTATTTATTGACTGACCTCAGTCTGAACCCACAGTTAATAGCAGATAGGGAATTTTTCAACATGATTGTGTTGAAGGCTGGTCAACCCATTGAGGACTTTCACTCAGTCTTAGTGCAAAAAGGGCAACATTTGAGGAAGCCAGATATTTACATTATGAATAGATTTATAGATGGACTCCCTGATCAGCTGAAATTGTATGTGCGCACCGGCAGACCTACATCTAACGCAGAGGCCCTGTCTCAAGCCAAAATGGGGGAGGCTTACAAGCTACATTATACAGCATCTCCCTTTTCTGCATCACAGCCCCAGGTTCAACCAGTACCAGTTCCTGTAGCTACACCTACCATTCAGTCAGTACCAGCACCGACCCAGCATGTGACACCCGCACCACCCATAGTGCAGGCAGCTATGCTTCAACAGGAGAGCAGCAGTGCTATGGTCAGTGCAGATAAATCTCTGGAACAGAGAATGTAGGCTATCGAGTCAACGTTATCCACTCTCTTGAACTCTTCAGTCACACCAGCAGTCTTTCCAAGGTCAAGGACCGACATTTGGTGGTTCTGGACGCACATGTTTGAAGTGTAAAGGACAAGGCCACACTAAAGCTAAGTGTAAATGGAATGGCCAAAGGTCGTGTATCCCAGAAACTCGGTGCCAATTATGTGACCAATATGGACATACCGCAGCTTTGTGTGTGGGAAACTGACTTCTCCCAGGCGAATACAGGTGCCATCGTCTGAGGAAAGACTAGAATGTAATAACTTTCAACGCCAAGTATACAGTGACCAGGAAAATGATGTATGTAACAATTACAATTTTTCACTTTTTTTGTTTTTCATGCCTCTTACTATTGGTGACATAAAAGTGTCATCATTGTTAGATTCAGGATGTTCAATTAATTTGATCTCTAGATATTTGTAAGGGTAAAGTTCATAGCTCAGAAAATGAAAGTATGAGATTGGCTAACAATCAAGTTGTAAGTGTTGAAGGTCAAGCACAGGTCAAGGTCTAAACACATACCCAGGGTACCTGTACAATTACAGTGTATATTATTGACCAGGTATCACACCCGCTTATTTTGGGTACAAATTATTTGAAATCAAGCAACATTGTCTTAGATTTTTCCGAAAACTGTGTGAAATTGACATTTAATGTGAAATGTAAACAAACCACTGAAATATTGCCCAGTACTGAGATGATTGTTTGGGGCAAAGTGTGTGAGGTATTAGGTTATGGTACACAAGGTGTATGTACTATGATTCTCACGTGTCAAAAGCTGGCTTGTTAGTAGCCAAGGCTGTAATTACTATAACTATGAATCATATGGTTCCACCAGTGTATTTTTTTTTTTTAATTCAATTTTTTTTTTTTTTTTTTGAAAAGTTGTTACATATTACACAATACACAATATACAAGAGAATCCACAAAAAAACATACACACACACTCTCACACTTGTGTGCTCTGACTTGAACATGTCTTGCACATATACATGCATCATCATCATCATCATCTTTATCATCATGCACATGTATCTACTACTTCCTGCACACAAACTCGCTCATCAACATTCACACCCACTTAAACTCACATAGCAAACTTACATGTACTTAACAAAATACTCACACACACACAAAAATCATGGATACATTTATATATATAAAAAAACAAAACATTATACATCCTAAACAAAAGAGAGAGAAGAGAGAGACAGAGAATTGGTAGGGTTATAACCATTATTAAATTAAAATAGCACTAATTTTGTGGAAATTAAATAAATTTAAAGTCAGTTTGGTAAAGTCAAGGCCATGGCCATTGGGAACAGACTTGTTAGCATACATACTATAGTTCTAAAATGGGTATCCATTTTTCCCAATTATTCTCAAAATTTGTTTTCAAAATAGTGTTTTTGCTAGAAAAATTGTACTTTTGAACATGGAAATGATCCTTAATCTTATTTATAAGAGCGTTTAAATTAAGAGATTTTTGTAGACGTCTTGACATATAAACATAGTGTTTAATGAGAATTAAAATTTTGTTATCTACAGTGTTAGCATTAGGATGGATAATTCCAAATAAATATGTTTCTTTGTTTATCCAGAAAGGAATCAGAAGAATATCAAGAAGAGATTCAAATCTCTCCAATAGAGTCTGTACCTCTATACACTCCCATAGACAGTGAACGATTGTTTCTCTTTCCATATTACACAGTGTACATAAAGGGCTAGGAATTAGATTAATATTGAAAAGAAAGGAGTTCGTAACCAGAATGTGATGTATAATCCTTACTTGAAACCACTGTAGCTAAGAACTATTTGTAATAGTAAACAAAATTATTAATATATTTTTCCAATTCTGATCATCAAAGTCAAACTCATCACTCCATTTTTGAATACCAGTAGGGGTTGGTACTGGTTTAAAAATAGAATTGTAGAAGTCTTTGGCACCTTTTTTAATTTTATAAAAAATTGCACATAGATGTGGTATAAACGGCTGAAATAGTCCTAATGGATGGAAGTCATGTTTTCTCAAGAAACACACGATACTATAAATAGTTGGTATTGATTGGAAATTTATGAAGAAACTCATCAAAGGAGAAAAATGTCAAATGATTAGAATTTTTAATTAGGTCATTGATGGTATATATACCAGCATTAAACCATACTGGATAGAAGACATCTCTATTGCCCACTTGAATGTCATTGTTGTACCATAAAGGGGTTTGAAAAATTTACTCAGGCTTACTTTGCCTTATAGGAAAGGAATTATTCAATTTAACCCAACTTTTAAAAACATCTTTTCAGAATATATTGCTACAATTGTTACTACATGACTTAACATACTCCTTTTCGCAATGAAACAATTTTTTTACCTCTACAATAGAATTCAATTGAACTTTCCATTTTCCTGATGACTTAAGTGATTTTTTAATCCCTCCTAATTTAAGAGAATCCATAAAAGCTCCTACATCTATCATTCTAGTGAAAATTTTTAACCCTACAAGTTCTACTGTTATTATATTCAGGGGTAACAATTTATCAAAGTTAAAATTTCTTGATAGTACACATGGTGTGTTAGTATGTAGTGATTCACAAAATACACAAATTTTTCTATTTTCTAGCCATTATAGCCATTTAGCTCAAAAGATTTAAATAAAATTTTTCACTAAAACTCCTTTGACTGATATCCAATGGGAATAAGGTTCCTCAGGCAGAAATTTATTACCATTGGTTCTGCAGATAGGATTTCAAATAGTTTTGTCAGTCTTCAGTACACGCGTTGATAAAGCCATTAACATTAAAAAGTTTCATAATTCTCCTCAGTTGCAAGATGGCACATTCATGTCTGTTTGACACATCAGATGTACAGTTAATGATCTTCCTGAGTATATATGTACAACTTCATTCCTTTCAGCCTGAGTACATATGTACAACTTCTATCCATTTTAGCCTAAATACATATGTACCACTTTTATCCATTTTAGTGTCACTAGATGAACAGGCAATGATCTGCCTGAGTACATATGTACAACTTTTATCCATTTTAGCCTAAATACATATGTACAACTTTTATCCATTTTAGTGTAATTAGATGAACAGGCAATGATCTGCCTGAGTACATATGTAATACTTATAACCGTATAACCAATAAAATACATATGTACAACTTTTATCCATTTTAGTGTAATTTGATGAACAGGCAATGATCTGCCTGAGTACATATGTACAACTTTTATCCGTTTTAGCCTAAATACATATGTACAACTTTTATCCATTTTAGTGTTATTAGTTGACAGGGAATGATCTTCCTGAGTACATATGTACAACTTTTATCCGTTTTAGCCTGAGTACATATGTACAACTTTTAACCGTTTTAGCCTAAATACATATGTAAAACTTTTAACCATTTTAGCCTCAGTACATATGTACAGCTTTTATCCATTTTAGTGTTATTAGTTGACAGGGAATGATCTTCCTTTGTACATATGTACAACTTTTATCCATTTTAGCCTAAATACATATGTACAACTTTTATCCATTTTAGTGTAATTAGATGACATTGAATGATCTTCCTGGGTACATATGTACAACTTTTATCCATTTTAGCCTAAATACATATGTACAACTTTTATCCATTTTAGTGTTATTAGTTGACAGGGAATGATCTTGCTGAGTACATATGTACAACTTTTATCCATTTTAGCCTAAATACATATGTACAACTTTTATCCATTTTAGTGTATTAGTTGAACAGGGAATGCCTCCTGTACATATGTACAACTTTTATCCATTTTAGCCTAAATACATATGTACAACTTTTATCCATTTTAGCGTTATTAGATTTACAGGGAATGATCTTCCTGAGTACATATGTACAACTTTTATCCATTTTAGCCTAAATAGATATATACAACTTTTATCCATTTTAATGTACATAGTACAACTTTTGATCCATTTTAGTGTACATTAGATGTACAACTTTTATCCTGTAAATACATATGTACAACTTTTATCCATTTTAGTGTTATTACATGTACAACTTTTATCCATTTTAGCCTAATTATACATATGTACAACTTTTATCCGTTTTAGCCTAACTACATATGTACAACTTTTATCCATTTTAGTGTTATTAGTTGATAGGGAATGATCTTGCTGAGTACATATGTACAACTTTTATCCGTTTTAGCATATGTACAACTTTTATCCGAGTACATATGTACAACTTTTATCTTTTTTAGCCTAAATACATATGTACAACTTTTATGAGTTTGAGCCTGAATACATATGTACAACTTTTATCCATTTTAGTGTTATTAGTTGACAGGGAATGATGTACAACTTCTATCCATTTTAGCCTCAGTACATATGTACAACTTTTATCCATTTTAGTGTTATTAGTTGACAGGGAATGATCTTGCTGAGTACATATGTACAACATTTATCCGTTTTAGCCTCAGTACAGATGTACAACTTTTATCCGTTTTAGCCTAAATACATATGTACAACTTTTATCCATTTTAGCCTAAATACATATGTACAACTTTGATCTATTTTAGTGTAATTAGATGACAGGGAATGATCTTCCTAAATACATATGTACAACTTTTATCCGTTTTAGCCTAAATACATATGTACAACTTTTATCCATTTTAGCCTCAGTACATATGTACAACTTTTATCCATTTTAGTGTTATTAGTTGACAGGGAATGATCTTCCTGAGTACATATGTACAACTTTTATCCATTTTAGCCTAAATACATATGTACAACTTTTATCCATTTTAGTGTGTATTAGACAGGGAATGATCTTCCTGAGTACATATGTACAACTTTTATCATTTTTAGCCTGTACAACTTTTATCATTTTAGTGGTATGAGATGAACAGTGAATGATCAGGGAATGATCTTCCTGAGTACATATGTACAACTTTTATCCATTTTAGCCTAAATACATATGTACAACTTTTGATCAATTTCAGCGTTATTAGATGACAGGGAATGATCTTCCTGAGTACATATGTACAACTTTGATCCGTTTTAGCCTAAATACATATGTACAAATGTGATCCATTTTAGTGTTATTAGTTGACAGGGAATGATCTTCCTGAGTACATATGTACAACTTTTATCCGTTTTAGCCTAAATACATATGTATAACTGTTATCCATTTTAGTGTTATTAGTTGACAGGGAATGATCTTCCTGAGTACATATGTACAACTTTTACTGAGTACATATGTACAACTTTTATCCATTTTAGCCTTTGTACATATGTACAACTTTTATCCATTTTAGGCTAAATACATATGTACAACTTTTATCCATTTTAGCCTAAATACATATGTACAACTTTTATCCATTTTAGTGTTATTTGATGAACAAGGAATGATCTTCCTGAGTACATATGTACAACTTTTATCCGTTTTAGCCTGAGTACATATGTACAACTTTTAACCGTTTTAGCCTAAACACATATGTACAACTTTTATCCATTTTTAGCCTCAGTACATATGTACAGCTTTTATCCATTTTAGTGTAATTAGATGAACAGGCAATGATCTGCCTGAGTACATATGTACAACTTTTATCCGTTTTAGCCTGAGTACACATGTACAACTTTTAACCGTTTTAGCCTAAATACATATGTAAAACTTTTAACCATTTTAGCCTCAGTACATATGTACAGCTTTTATCCATTTTAGTGTAATTAGATGACATTGAATGATCTTCCTGGGTACATATGTACAACTTTTATCCATTTTAGCCTGAGTACATATGTACAACTTTTATCCATTTTAGCCTGAGTACATATGTACAACTTTTATCCATTTTAGCCTAAATACATATGTACAACTTTTATCCATTTTAGCCATATGTATAACTTTTATCCATTTTAGCCTGAGTACATATGTACAACTTTTATCCATTTTAGCCTAAATACATATGTACAACTTTTATCCATTTTAGTGTTATTAGATGACAGGGAATGATCTGCCTGAGTACATATGTACAACTTTTATCCGTTTTAGCCTAAATACATAGGTACAACTTTTATCCATTTTAGCCTAAATACATATGTACAACTTTTATCCGTTTTAGCCTAAGTACATATGTACAACTTTTATCCATTTTAGCCTAAATACATATGTACAACTTTTATCCGTTTCAGCCTGAGTACATATGTACAACTTCTATCCATTTTAGCCTAAATACATATGTACAACTTTTATCCATTTTAGTGTTATTAGTTGACAGGGTATGATCTTTCTGAGTACATATGTACAACTTTTATCCATTTTAGCCTGTGTACATATGTAGAACTTCTCTCCGTTTTATTAATACATATGTACAACTTTTATCCATTTTAGCCTGAGTACATATGTACAACTTTTATCCATTTTAGCCTAAATACATATGTACAACTTTTATCCGTTTTAGCCTAAATACATATGTACAACTTTTATCCATTTTAATGTTATTAGATGACATTGAATGATCTTGTGTACATATGTACCTGAGTACATATGTACAACTTTTATCCATTTTAGCCTAAATACATATGTACAACTTTTATCCATTTTAGTGTAATTAGATGACAGGAATGATCTTCCTGAGTACAACTTTTATCCATTTTAGCCTATACATATGTACAACTTTTATCCATTTTAGCCTGTTACATATGTACAACTTTTATCCATTTTAGCCTATATACATATGTACAACTTTTATCCATTTTATGTAATTAGTCCAATTCCTGCCTGAGTACATATGTCAAACTTTTATTCGTTTTAGCCTGAGTACATATGTACAACTTTTATCCATTTTAGCCTAAATACATATGTACAACTTTTATCCATTTTAGTGTTATTAGATGACAGGGAATGATCTTCCTGAGTACATATGTACAACTTTAATCCATTTTAGCCTGAATACATATGTACAACTTTTATCCATTTTAGTGTAATTAGATGTACAGGGAATGGTCCGCCTGAGTACATATGTACAACTTTTATCCATTTTAGCCTGAGTACATATGTACAACTTTTTTCCATTTTAGTGTTATTAGATGAACAGGGAATGATCTGCCTGAGTACATATGTACAACTTTTATCCGTTTTAGCCTGACTAAATCTGTACAACTTTTATCCATTTTAGCCTAAATACATATGTACAACTTTTATCCATTTTAGCCTTTGTACATATGTACAACTTTTATCCATTTTAGCCTGAGTACATATGTATAACTTTTATCCGTTTAAGCCTAAATACATATGTAGAACTTTTATCAGTTTTAGCCTAAATACATATGTACAACTTTTATGTACAACAACTTTTATCCATTTTAGTGTTATTAGTTGACAGGGAATGATCTTCCTGAGTACATATGTACAACTTTTATCCGTTTTAGCCTGAGTACATATGTACAACTTCTATCCGTTTTAGCCTGAGTACATATGTACAACTTTTATCCATTTTAGTGTAATTAGATTACAGAATGATCTTAGTACATATGTAATACTTTTATCCGTTTTAGCCTGAATACATATGTACCACTTTTATCCATTTTAGTGTTATTAGATGACAGGGAATGATCTTCCTGAGTACATATGTAATACTTTTATCCGTTTTAGCCTGAGTACATATGTACAACTTTTATCCATTTTATTTTAATTAGATGAACAGGGAATGATCTGCCTGAGTACATATGTACAACTTTTATCCGTTTTAGCCTAAATACATATGTACATTTTAACCTAAATATATATGTACAACTTTTATCCATTTTAGCCTGTTACATTTACAACTTCTATCCATTTTAGCCTAAATACATATGTACAACTTTTATCCATTTTAGTGATATTAGTTGACAAGGTAGGATCTTCCTGAGTACATACGTACAAGTTCTATCCATTTTAGTGTTATTAGTTGACAGGGAATGATCTTCCTGAGTACATATGTACAACTTTTATCCGTTTTAGCCTGAGTACATATGTACAACTTTTATCCATTTTAGTGTAATTAGATGACATTGAATGATCTTCCTGGGTACATATGTACAACTTTTATCCATTTTAGCCTGAGTACATATGTACAACTTTTATCCATTTTAGCGTTACAGATGACACATGACTTTTTTATCCATTTTAGCCTGTACATATGTACAACTTTTATCCATTTTAGCCTAAATACATATGTACAACTTTTATCCATTTTAGCCTAAATACATATGTACAACTTTTATCCATTTTAGTGGAATTAGATGACATTGAATGATCTTCGTGGGTACATATGTACAACTTTTATCCGTTTTAGCCTAAATAGATATATACAACTTTTATCCATTTTAATGTTATTAGATGACATTGAATGATCTTCCTGGGTACATATGTATAACTTTTATCCATTTTAGCCTAAATACATATGTACAACTTTTATCCATTTTAGTGTAATTAGATGAACAGGCAATGATCTGCCTGAGTACATATGTACAACTTTTATCCGTTTTAGCCTGAGTACATATGTACAACTTTTACCCGTTTTATTATAATTAGATGTACAACTTTTATCCATTTTAGTGGAATGAGATGAACAGTGAATGATCTGCCTGAGTACATATGTACAAGTTTTATCCGTTTTAGCCTAAATACATAGGTACAACTTTTATCCGTTTTAGCCTAAATACATATGTACAACTTTTATCCGTTTAAGCCTAAATAAATATGTACAACTTTTATCCATTTTAGCCTGAGTACATATGTACAATTTTTTATCTGTTTCAGCATAAATACATACGTCCAACTTTTATCCATTTTAGCCTAAATACATATGTACAACTTTGATCTATTTTAGTGTAATTAGATGACAGGGAATGATCTTCCTAAATACATATGTACAACTTTTATCCATTTTAGTGTTATTAGTTGAAAGGGAATGATCTACCTGAGTACATATGTACCACTTTTATCCAATTTAGCCTGAGTACATATGTACAACTTTTATCCATTTTAGCCTAAATACATATGTACAACTTTTATCCATTTTAGTGTTATTTGATCAACAAGGAATGATCTTCCTGAGTACATATGTACAACTTTTATCCATTTTAGCCTGAATACATATGTACAACTTTTATCCATTTGAGCCTTTGTACGTATGTACAACTTTTATCCATTTTAGCCTTAATTAGACAACTTTTATACATTATGTACATATGTTTTTTTATCCATTTTAGTGTTTTATTAGATTGACCTAGTACATATGTACAACTTTTATCCATTTTAGCCTAAATACATATGTACAACTTTTATCTGTTTTAGCCTGAATACATATGTACAACTATCCATTTTAGCCTGAGTACATATGTATAACTTTTATCCATTTAAGCCTAAATACATATGTATAACTTTTATCCATTTTAGTGTTATTAGTTGTACAGGGAATGGTCCGTCTTAGTACATATGTAGAACTATAATCCCTTTTAGCCTGAGTACATATGTACAACTTTTATCCATTTTAGCCTCAGTACATATGTACAACTTTTATCCATTTTAGTGTTATTAGTTGACAGGGAATGGTCTGCCTGAGTACATATGTACAACTTTTATCCGTTTTAGCCTGAGTACATATGTACAACTTCTATCCGTTTTATTATAATTAGATGTACAACTTTTATCCGTTTTAGCCTAAATAGATATATACAACTTTTATCCATTTTAATGTTATTAGATGACATTGAATGATCTGCCTGTGTACATATGTACAACTTTTATCCGTTTCAGCCTAAATACATATGTACAAGTTTTTTCCATTTTAGTGTTATTAGATGACATCTTTTATCCATTTTATTAATTAGATGAACCTGCCTGAGTACATATGTACAACTTTTATCCGTTTTAGTACAACTTTATCCATTTTAATGTAATTAGATGACATTGAATGAACTTCCTGGGTACATATGTACAACTTTTATCCGTTTCAGCCTAAATACATATGTACAACTTTTATCCATTTTAGTGAGAATTACTACACCAAATAGGTAGAATTCATATCATAAAATCATTGCTTAACATCAGGTGAATGGCAAGAAATTTAAAAAAAAAAAAATTATTATAGACATTTTAGCAAAATGTGGAACTGATTGTATTTTAAAATGTGAAAAAATAACCAAAAACTTATTTTTGAAAGATGTATTTAATGCATGGAACAAATTAGTCAAAGTAAGTGAAAATCAATATAAGGGAGATAACTCCTTTGCAAAAATGCCAATATGGTACAACAAATCATTCAAAATAGATAAGGATTTTCTATGGAAACTGGTTCAGGAAAGGAATTGTCATAGTGAATGATCTTATGAGTGGGAATAATACCAACTTATTTTATACTTTACAAGAATTCAGACAAATTTTTAACATTGAAACAAACTTTCTTCAGTATCAAGGTCTGATTTCTGCTATTAAGAAACATCTGTCTCAGACACAAGAACAAGAATCAGAAAATGTAGTTATCCTTTTATACCCAGCAATATACAAATATTTTTAACACAAATGAAAGGGACAAAAGATTTTTATAGTTTACTTAGTAAAAATGATACTGTGTCAACAGGTAGAAAGAGGTGGGAATACTTTGACTTTACTGATAATATCTGGAGAAATATTTATAAAATGCCTTTTCAAGTAACAAAAAATACAAAATTACAGTGGTTCCAATACAGAATTTATCAGCACATCTTAATGACTAACTTAAATCTCCATAGAGCTGGATTAGTAGATAATCCATATTGTTATTTTTGTAAGTCAGAAATAGAAACAATTGAACATGCTTTATGGGAATGCATTCAGGTACAAAACCTGTTAACAAACTTTGAAACCTTGTTAGATTAATAATTTATCCCTTTTTCTTTTAATAAAGAGACATTTATATTTGGTAAACATGAGGAAAATTGAATCCGATTCAATGTAGATAATCATATTATCCTTATAATTAATTATTGTATTTACAAAACAAGATGCTTTCAAAAACCACTATCCTTAACTGGTCTGAAAAGCTCAATAAAAGAATCATATGAAATACAAAAATATATATCAAATGGAAAAGATGATAAATATAAACATAATTTTCAAAAAGACTGGGAAAATGTGGAAAATCACATAGAATAAAAAAAGATGTTTTAATTCAAAACTACATAGATGGGGGGCTAAAAATGATAGATGTAGGCAGTTTTATAGACTCCCTTAAACTAGGATGGATTAGGAGAATCACTCAATCCTCAGGAAAATGGAAAGTTCTGCTGAATTCTATAATTAATATAAAGAAATGGTTTAGCTGTGGAAGAGAGTATGTTCATTTATACAATATAAATTGTGGCAATAAATTTTGGAAAGATGTGTTTAAATGTTGGGTTAAAATGAATAATTGTTTGTCCATGAAGTACTATACTCCTGAGTGAATTTTGAAAACACCTTTATAGTATAATAATGATATTAAAGTTGGAAATAATTACATTTTTTATCCATTATGGTTTAATTCTGGTATTTATACTATTAATGACTTTGTTAAAAATTCAGAAGATTTGTCTTTCTTCTCCTTCAATGAGTTTTGTCAAAAGTTCCCAATTAAAACTAACTATTTAGAGTATCTTGGCTTGATCACTGCTATTAAACAGTTTTTGAGGAAACATGATTTTCAACCACAGGGACTCTCTTAGCCTTTCATACCTCTTCTGCTTGAAATTTTCTTCAAAAGTAAAAAAGGATCTAAAGATTTTTACAACACCATTATTAAACCAGTGACAACACCTACTGGTATTAAAAAATGGGGGGAAGAATTTGACTTTGATGACCAGAAATGGAAATACTTACTCCGAATTCCTTTTGATATTACAAAGAGCGCAAAATTACAGTGGTTCCAGCTAAGAATTATACATCATATCTTGGTAACAAATACTTTTCTTTTCAAAATAAATTTATTTCCTAGTCCATTATGTAATCAATGTAATATGGAAAGGGAGACAATAGTTCATTGTTTATGGGAGTGCATAGAAGTACAGAATCTGTTAGAAAGATTTGAGGCATTGCTAGATATTCTACTGATTCCTTTTGGGGTAAATAAAGAAACATACTTATTTGGAATTACCAATCCTAATACTAATCTGGTAGATAATGAAATTCTAATTCTTATTAAACATTATGTCTATAAGTCCAGATGTCTGTACAAATCTCTTAGTTTAAATGCTCTCCTTAATAATATCAAGGAACATTTTCATATACAACAACATATCTCTTATAGTAAAATAGATACTTTTAAAGTAAATTTTCAGAAAAATTGGAAGAAATGGTTACCTCTTTTGGAATTATAATATATTAGTTAATTCAAGCCTTGTCCCAATGGCCTTGACATCACCACATTGTAACTAAAATTTATCATGAGAATTCTTTTGGCTCTATTGTATTGTTTATTATAATCCTCCTATCCATCTCAAACCCCCTATCACCCCACTACATCCTCTTTCCCCAACCTCCAAGCCCACCCTCCCTCTTTCTCTTTGTTAATATGATGTAATTTCTGTCATCTCTCTCTCTCTCTCTCTCTCTCTCTCTCACACACACACACACACACACACACACACACACACACACACACACACACACACTATACAACTGTATTTTGTTATATCATATCATTTACATCTTTCATTTTGATGGAAGTGTCTTGTTCAGAATTAAAACTTTGAAAATGATAAAAATGAAATGTCTATCAGTTTCTTCTGTCTACTTGTCTGTCTTTCGGCCGCTTTGCTTTTCCTATAGAAAAAATTAGTGAGTGAGTGAGTATGAAAATTGAAAGGTCTCGTGTGAAAGTGAATTATATACGATATACATGTAACTATATAATGAACACTCATAATATGATAAATCGGCAGATATTCATTGCCACTTAATATGTGAGAGAATGTTTGTGAATATGGTTGTGACTGAGGATGAATTGATGATTGTTGATTATGACAATGATAATGTGTATAATGATATATTGATGATGATGATGATGATGATGATGATGATGATGATGTGTATAATGATGAAATGATGATGTGTATAATGATGAATTGATGATGATGATAATGAGGATGTAGATGATGATGATGATGATGATGATGATGTGTATAATGATAAATTGATGAATTGATGATGATGATGTGTATAATGATGAATTGATGATGATGTGTATAATGATGAATTGATGATGATGTGTATAATGATGAATTGATGATGATGATGATGATGTGTATAATGATGAATTGATGATGATGATGATGATGATGATGATGATGATGATGATGATGTGTATAATGATGAATTGATGATGATGATATTGATGATGCTGATGTGTATAATGATGAATTGATGATGATGATGATGATGTGTATAGTAATAAATTGATGATGATTTAAGAGTTTGAAGTTTGTTAGGTGTTTTGGACAATGCCATCATTCTCGGCAATTACAATGTCATTGGGAGAATTCGAAGAAGTGGGGGGCGAAAGGCATTGCAAATTGCACAAACCATTCGTACAAAATCTCCTACAACAGGAATTAGTGTGTTTGGCAGTACATGTTCCAACGTCTTCCACTGCTTAATCCGTCCATTGGCTGACTCAACAACCCACCTTACCTTTGTAACAAGACGGGGTTGTCATGATTGTCATGATGTCATACTATTTTATGTTAAAGCTCTAGTGTCAAAGCATCTTATGTTAAAGCTCAAGAATACAAGTAATGCACGGAAGAATTATTATACCGTGAAATTTATTTGAAATAATTTTTCATACAGTATAATTCAATATTCATTTTCATTAACCGGAATAAGATGGTGACTGGTGCTCTTGCACTTTAAATTGTAACTAGTCTATTTAAATGGCATGCCTCTCTTACCCTGACTGTAACTTCTTCATTGCTCTGATTCATGCAAAAATATTTCAAATAAATACAATGCACGTGATAAACGTATTGTTTATAGATGCATTAAGACAAAAAACGGTGCTCAAGTGTGACTTAATTAGTAATTAGGGCACTTAATTACCGTAACCTACTTTTCAACAATGTCATATATTTTGGTCATTTTTTCTAATGAAGGTTTTGAAATATATCATAAAATGACATTTATGAGAAAAAAACTTTAAAAAAATATTTTAGTTTGATAATTATTGCAATAATTATGAATTTGATCCTCCACTCGTCCCCCCTATAACAACTGAACAGCCTTGAGCTGACCTTAGATTAATGTCATGTCATTACCGCCTGACCTCAAGTTTTTAATAGACAAAAAATAAAAAATATTCGTCATGGCCACCAGAAGGCCCAAACTGGCACTCCTCCTTTTAAAGTCAAGTGATCGAAAGAAAAGTCAAAATCTAGACGGGGAGGTGTATTTACCTAATAATTTGATCCAATTCGTAATTTCTATATTAGCGATTTGACTTCAAGTACATGTGTATGTTGTAAACCATGCAATTATTCGATTGAATTGAAAAAAACTTGCAGGTTTTGGGACAAAAAAAGTCCCCGAGGAATGTGTACCACCTGCAATCTCGAATATTGTACAAAGACACAAATTCAGAATTAGATTTAGCAGAGCCAAATAATGAAAAACGATGAAATTAAAACTGATATGTAGTTTCAACACCTTATCCACTACTAAGATTCTTATCTCAGTACTGATTTCACATACGACTTTTACCTTTACAAAAATGTAGATTTGAAAGTTTTCATCTCCATTCGGAAATACATATATTTTATCTCTGACTGTATGATTGTAAATGTAAATGATTGTAAATTTGAAAAAAAAAAGAAATAGGCGTTGTGTCATGTTCAATATTTCTCTGTGATATCTAAGACACTTACAAATTGAGTCACCAATAAATAATTGTATTTCATACAAAACGGACTTATTAATAAACCGTGGTCCAATTTAATTAGTCGTAACATATATTTCATCACTGTATGAATTATTTCGTCTGCTTCTGGACGAAACAAAGGATGCGAAATAAAAAAAATAGATGGTGACTATTCCTTATAATAGACCGAATCCGATACAAGATACCAAGATTAACATATACAATATGAAATGTATATAATCTGTATGTTTACGCTGAGCAGTCGAACTTCGTTATTTCGAAAAGTTAGCCCAGTGGTTAGTGAAAAATTCAGATAACTACCACTGAACAAACAAGAGTGTAAAATGAACATTCAAAATATATCAATCTGCCCTGTCTCGACAAACCTACAGCAAACACCAGGCCACAATTTTGTTTAATTCATGTCTGAATTTTTTTCTTACCACCAGTTATCTCTAACCAGCCTTTGAGCAGCCGGAGCCTGATGGATAAGGTAAATAACTCAGATTTAAGGAATATTTTATTTCACATACTTACCTCTTCAGACATATTTGCGATTACATGATTTTCCGACATTTTGTTTAGAAATGACTTTAGATTTGTGAATAATGGGCTATTAGATATATAGACTCGGATATCAGTAACTAAATCAACATGGCGTCATTAAGAAACGTCTCTGAAACGCAAAATGGCTGACAGGCCACCATCTTGGATTTTTACAAAAAATTGTTACCGCTATTTCCTGAAAAATCCATAATGGAACAACTCAAATCTTGTACATAGGTCCCTTTGGTCCTTTGTTTTGCCCATTTGATTTAAGTTTTGACCCCGAAAAACAAAATGGCCGACAGATGGCCATCTTGGATTTCACTGATTAAAATTTGTTGTCGCTATTTCTTGATAAGTACACAATGGATCCACTTAAATTTCAGACATAGGTTCATCTTGATCCCTTGTTGTGCCAGTCTGATTTTGAGACTGATCAGCAAAACAAAATACTTGAGTACTGAATGGATCTCTCCGATATTATATGTAAGTTTCCCTTCTCTTGAAAAAAAGTAAGTGTCGAACAGGTGGCCATTTTGGATTTTTACTATGAAGTTTATTATCACTATTCTTTCAGAAAGTAAAAAATGAATCCACTCAAACTTAAGACTGATCAGAAAAAACTAAATGGAAATGGCTGACAGGTGGCCTTCTTTGATTTCACAATGAAGTTTGTTGTTGCTATTTCTTGAGATGTACTGAATGGAACTGTTGAGAAAGCTTGTGAGATTAACCTGGCAGTGATTCCCTGGTTGCCTCCTTCCATGATTTAGGTAGTTTACATTCCTACAGAGATTCTTAATATGATTGACAGTGGTTTACTCAACACATCTCTTCAGTTTGCTATATACATTTGGATATATTTTCATTAGGACTAGTTGATTTGTTTTCATTTTTTTTAACAGCTGGTCAGTTTAACAATATTTTTATTTAAAAAAACCTGCGAGTTACCAAAACCCGCTAACCAGGTATCATCCCTACGTGGATATACCATCACCTCACTTCGCGACAGTAAAAAAAAAAATAAAAATACCATTCAGCACCATGTTACACAGACGACCAAGTCCTTAGTTTTAAGAACCTCGAATTGTAACCCCCCCCTCCCCCCCACAAAAAAAAAAAAATACAGTCAATAGTAAAATAAAGCTTCATTCAGAACATAAACTATCCACTGACACCTCCATCAGTTTTGAGTTTCAAACACTTAATCAAACATCTACAACCATACACAATCTGCTCTATATACAATGTCACCTCAAACAGTTTCAAGAATTCTGGGTTTGTCATCCCCCATACATAAGGTTTTATCAGACCAGCTATTACCAGTGAAATTTGAATTAAATCAACAATAATTACAAACTACAACAACAATACTGAAATATGTTTTAAAAATTTGAACAATTCAATATCACACACGAAAAGTGATATGCATGAATAACAATACACCAATAAACGTTTACCGCTGCCACAAAAAATATATGTGACACCATGTATAATAAACTCTTTCATTAGGTGTGACAATCGTTGGTATTTAATTTACCATAAATGATGCATACTAAAATATTAATATAGTACAGAATACCTTTCCATACCTTACTACAGAATTACAAACATTTGTATTAATCGACAAAATTCATTAGATGAACAAATTAACCAATATGTAATTAGCTACAAGTCATATTCAAGGGACACAACTATTATACTTCAATTTCCATTACACAAGTCATATTCAAGGGACATAACTCTTATACTCCAATTTCCATTACATAATCACTTATGAAGAATGTTCCAATAGCATCAGGCTATCTTATGGTTATTTGAACAAGTCATGTTTCTAGATATGTAGCTCAGTTGTACAGAAAACCAGGAGATTGTAATAAAGTTCAATATTTAATTAGGCAATGAATCTCATATGTGAAGAAAAATAAGTTACATTAATAATTCTATCAGACTTCCACACTTAGTAGTTAATTTCTACAACTTCATATTCGAGTAAAATGGACAATATTATTACTATTATATTAGCTTTCCTGGCATAAAATTAACACATTAATCAGAAGGCCTAAAGCTTACATTAAAAAAGACAAAATCTTAACATACGCAAGTTAGGAAAATACACATCCATTCTAGGTCTGGTCTCTACACACTTCCAAAACACTTACATCCTTAGATAAAATAAGGAAAAACTAACATTCATATATTCCAGACTTCTATTCCTTCTCACAAAAATAGACTTCTATTCCTTCTCACAAAAATAATAGAATTCTTATTTCTTAATAATAAAAATGCACTTTCAGTTCGAACGTGTATTTACAAAGTTAAATTCAACTATTCTATCATCATACTTAACTCTCAATATATCTTTCTCACTAAGCCTAGTACAAAATAGATCAACATACTCCTGTCAAGCACTTGATAAGGTAACCACAGACCGGGAATTAGAAATTACTCAGTGATAAAAAACACCATCCGTCCATCCTTATAAGAGCGAATAGTCTGACTATGGTGTACCCCAAGGTAGTGTTATCTCCCCTACACTATTCAATATATACATTAACAAATAACACGATCATGTGAATACAAAAATGGAAAAATACAAACAAGCAGCTAAGGGCCAATTCACAGACGATACAAGCATCTGGTATTCAAGCAATAATATCACCGTCTGTGCAGAAATAATACAAAGAACACTAAATGCTATTGATGATTGGGCAACTCAATTCGGCTTTAAAATCTCAAAGGAGAAAACAGTAGCTATGCTATTTTCACGAAGGAATGAATTTCCAAAACTATATCTAGGAAAATCAGAAATTGAATATGTAAATCAAACAAAATATTTAGGTATGATTTTTGATAGACACCTCACTTGAGTACCCCATATTAAATATATTAAAAATCGATGTAAGAAAGTCATCAATACTATGTCTATAGTTAAAGGTAATAAAATTGGCGCCAATAAAACAACCCTACTTACCATGTATAAAGCCCTCATTAGATCAAACATTGATTATGGTTGTCAAGTTTACAATTCGGCTACAAATCACGCGCTAAAAACATTAGATATAATACAACTGAAAGCCATCAAAATTGCAATAAGCGCTTTAAGACATACTCCATCAATAAGTGTTCTAGCGGAAAGCGGTGAATTACCACTACAACTTAGAAGGGACCAACTAATTCTTATGTATTGGACACGTACTCAAATATTAGGTCCGGAATCTCCAGTGATAGTAGAAGAGACTAAGGACACGTTTTACCGAGATAAAATAAAACAACACGCAAAACCCCCCTACAGCTATAAAATACATGATTTATTAAAAGAACACAAGCTTAATAACCTATACATAGATTTAATTAACATAAACAACACCCCACCTTGACAATTACATCAGCCAAAAGTCAGCCTAGAAATATTAAATAATACAAATAAAAAAGAAAATCCTATAGGGGCCAAAAACATCGCACTATCTATTTTAGATGACAAATACTCTCAATAAAAGAAATTTTATACAGACGGGTCCAAAAATCCAAAGACAAACAGAGTAGAATTAGGTATATACTGCCCTGATGATGAAACAAAAATCGCGGTTCGTATCAATAATAATTGGTCAGACTACAGCTACAGCCTAGCCCTTAGAATTATTCACCAGAGCAAACCAATCAACGGAGCCGTTATCCTTACAGATAGCTTATCGTCAGTACAGTCTATACAAACTGGTAATAGCACTAGACCCACTGTCCTCAACTCAATCTATAATACCATTCATCTATTAGAAAATGAAAATATACCTACATATAAAATATATACCAGCCCATGTAGACATACCTGGTAATGACAAAGCAGATGAATTGGCCAAAGAAACCTTACCTCTCCCAGAAATATTACTTCCGGTAAACCTATCAAAAACGGAAGTGTTCTCAATCATTAATAAATACATTAAAAGCAAATAGGAAAATCAATGGAAAAGTCTGAATACTAACAACCATCTTAGAATGATCACAGAAAATCCAAACACAAATCCGACATGCTACGGTAAAAATAAAACAGAGGACAAGGTTATCACCAGATTAAGGCTAGGAACCACTAATTTAAAAGGAGAAATCTATGATATAATCTAAACTATCTCACCCTATTGTAACCAGTGTAACACCAACGCAATCGAAGACGTAAATCATTTACTATGGGAATGTTCAGCATATTCCAATGAAAGGAATACATTAAAAAGTGCCTTAAATAAATTAAATATTCTAACATTTAGTCCTAGTCATTTACTTAGAAAATCCGAAAACGAGAGGGCAATACATACTCTTTTATTAAAATACTTGCTAAACATGAATAAAATCAACGAAATATAAAAAGAAACGAAAATTATATAAGATTTACCTCCCCTTAACCATAAATAACATCCCAATACAAGTGACTATATTCATAAACTACAGTATATTGATAGTACTATACCCTGCAGGCGGGAATCACTTGTACAATAAAATAAGGGGTTAATAGACTGTTAAGGAAGTTGTCAAGTATTGGTTCTTCTCTCCCCACGGTATTACCCCACAGGGTAAATATGTGTTGGGGAGTTATCATAAGTGTCTCGGAACCCTTACCAGTTAGGTAGGGCCCAAGGGATAAACCGGCTATGCTATATGGTAAGAATAGACAAGCCGGATTATGTAACACAGTTTAACAAACTTCATTCTATTAAAAACTAATTTTTAAAAAACCCCATCGGATTGAGAGTGCTACAACGTCTTTGTTCTGACCTCAGGCGGGGAGTCCGGCCACCCGACGTGGCTCCTGTAGTACTTCCGGTCCGGTTAAAATAAATAGATAGGCACCCTCCACATACATAAACATAATAGATAGGTACCATCCGCACACATAAACATAATAGATAGGTACCATCCGCACCCATAAACATAATAGATAGGTACCATCCGCACACATAAACATAATAGATAGGTACCATCCACACATAAACATAAACATAGATAGGTACCATCCGCACACATAAACCTAATAGATTTTTCCGCACACATAAACATAATAGATAGGTACCATCTGCACACATAAACATAATAGATAGGCACCATTCGCACACATAAACATAATAGATAGGCACCATCCGCATACATAAACATAATAGATAGGCACCATCCGCACACATAAACATAATAGATAGGCACCATCCACATACATAAACATAATAGATAGGCACCCTCCGCATACATAAACATAATAGATAGGCACCATCCGCATACATAAACATAATAGATAGGCACCATCCACATACATAAACATAATAGATAGGCACCATCCGCACACATAAACATAATAGATAGGTACCATCCGCACACATAAACATAATAGATAGGCACCATCCGCACACATAAACATAATAGATAGGCACCATCCACATACATAAACATAATAGATAGGCACCATCCGCACACATAAACATAATAGATAGGCACCATCCACATACATAAACATAATAGATAGGCACCCTCCGCATACATAAACATAATAGATAGGCACCATCCGCATACATAAACATAATAGATAGGCACCATCCACATACATAAACATAATAGATAGGTACCATCCGCACACATAAACATAATAGATAGGTACCATCCGCACACATAAACATAATAGATAGGTACCATCCACATACATAAACATAATAGATAGGCACCATCCGCACACATAAACATAATAGATAGGCACCATCCACATACATAAACATAATAGATAGGCACCCTCCGCATACATAAACATAATAGATAGGCACCATCCGCACACATAAACATAATAGATAGGTACCATCCGCACACATAAACATAATAGATAGGTACCATCCGCACACATAAACATAATAGATAGGCACCATCCGCACACATAAACACATACACATAAACATAATAGATAGGTACCCTCCGCACACATAAACATAATAGATAGTCACCCTCCGCATACATAAACATAATAGATAGGCACCATCCACATACATAAACATAATAGATAGGCACCATCCGCATACATAAACATAATAGATAGGCACCATCCGCACACATAAACATAATAGATAGGCACCATCCGCACACATAAACATAATAGATAGGTACCATCCGCACACATAAACATAATAGATAGGTACCATCCGCACACATAAACATAATAGATAGGTACCATCCGCACACATAAACATAATAGATAGGTACCATCCGCACACATAAACATAATAGATAGGTACCATCCGCACACATAAACATAATAGATAGGCACCATCCGCACACATAAACATAATAGATAGGTACCATCCGCACACATAAACATAATAGATAGGTACCATCCGCACACATAAACATAATAGATAGGTACCATCCGCACACATAAACATAATAGATAGGTACCATCCGCACACATAAACATAATAGATAGGTACCATCCGCACACATAAACATAATAGATAGGTACCATCCGCACACATAAACATAATAGATAGGCACCATCCGCACACATAAACATAATAGATAGGTACCATCCGCATACATAAACATAATAGATAGGTACCATCCGCACACATAAACATAATAGATAGGCACCATCCGCATACATAAACATAATAGATAGGCACCCTCCGCACACATAAACATAATAGATAGGCACCATCCGCACACATAAACATAATAGATAGGTACCATCCGCACACATAAACATAATAGATAGGCACCATCCGCACACATAAACATAATAGATAGGTACCATCCGCACACATAAACATAATAGATAGGTACCATCCGCACACATAAACATAATAGATAGGTACCATCCGCATACATAAACATAATAGATAGGTACCATCCGCACACATAAACATAATAGATAGGTACCATCCGCACACATAAACATAATAGATAGGTACCATCCGCACACATAAACATAATAGATAGGCACCATCCGCACACATAAACATAATAGATAGGTACCATCCGCACACATAAACATAATAGATAGGCACCATCCGCACACATAAACATAATAGATAGGCACCATCCGCATACATAAACATAATAGATAGGCACCATCCGCATACATAAACATAATAGATAGGTACCATCCGCACACATAAACATAATAGATAGGCACCATCCGCACACATAAACATAATAGATAGGTACCATCCACATACATAAACATAATAGATAGGTACCATCCGCACACATAAACATAATAGATAGGTACCATCCGCACACATAAACATAATAGATAGGTACCATCCGCACACATAAACATAATAGATAGGTACCATCTGCACACATAAACATAATAGATAGGCACCATTCGCACACATAAACATAATAGATAGGCACCATCCGCATACATAAACATAATAGATAGGCACCATCCGCACACATAAACATAATAGATAGGTACCATCCGCACACATAAACATAATAGATAGGTACCATCCGCACACATAAACATAATAGATAGGCACCCTCTGCATACATAAACATAATAGATAGGCACCCTCTGCATACATAAACATAATAGATAGGCACCATCCGCATAAACATAATAGATAGGCACCATCCGCATACATAAACATAATAGATAGGTACCATCCGCATACATAAACATAATAGATAGTCACCCTCCGCATACATAAACAAAATAGATAGGTACCATCCGCACACATAAACATAATAGATAGGCACCATCCGCACACATAAACATAATAGATAGGTACCATCCGCATACATAAACATAATAGATAGGTACCATCCGCACACATAAACATAATAGATAGGTACCATCCGCATACATAAACATAGTAGATAGGCACCATCCGCATACATAAACATAATAGATAGGCACCATCCGCATACATAAACATAATAGATAGGTACCATCCGCATACATAAACATAATAGATAGGTACCATCCACATACATAAACATAATAGATAGGTACCATCCGCACACATAAACATAATAGATAGGCACCCTCCGCATACATAAACATAATAGATAGGCACCATCCGCACACATAAACATAATAGATAGGCACCATCCGCACACATAAACATAATAGATAGGTACCATCCGCACACATAAACATAACAAACGCAAACCAACAAAAAAAAAATGATGGAACTGTTGGGGTGTCCTCGACTACGTGCGAGTGTTTCCTGTTTACAATTCCTTATATGGAAACCTACGTAAACAGTCGTGTTTGGGGTGTCCTCGGCAACGTCCGAGTATTGGCGTAGGTTCGACACTACACAAGGGCGATTTTTTTTTCCTCTGGAGTGCTGCAACGTCTTTGTTCTGACCTCAGGCGGGGAGTCCAGCCACCCGACGTGGCTCCTGTAGTACGTCCAGTCCTGTTAAAATAAATAGATAGGCACCCTCCGCATACATAAACATAACAAACGAAAACCAAACACTATATTGTGGGGGTTGGTAGACAGTTACGAAATTATCAAGTATTGGTTTCTCTCTCATTTTTTATTTTTTCTCAGCATGTTAAAAATAATATCCCTCCCCCTGCGCGTTTGGTCAGTTATAGGTATATACCGTCCAACCCTTTCTAATAAATCACCATATAGCACATATATACTACAAAAACGTCGGGATGAGACAATCAGTGAAAGATTAAAGTGGATTTTAAATGAATGAAGACATTGTGTAGAGAGATCAGATTCAACAGGAGAAAGAAGCAGACAAGCAAGAAGAAAGGACGGCAAAAAGAACCGCACCTGCATGCGCACTAATAACTTTTTACCAACATACAGTCCGTCGGATGGGACTTCAAGCTGTGGTGTCCCGTGTGAAGGTTGGTCCGCCCTAGCACGAGAAAGAACCCCCTGGATTATTCGAAAAAGAGAAGGCTTATTGCAAGCCGGTCCAGGGGTCCCTAGATACTTAGGTAGGGATAATGACAAGGATAATAATCTCTCGGACGGCCATCCAAATTATATAATATTAAATTATACAGTTTACCGACTAGTTCCAGTAGGGTCGCACACTATAATAGTACATCAGGGCAGTGATATGAATAGCGTAGGATATATATATATATATAACCCTGATGAATAAATAGGAATTAAAATGCGGTAGGATAGAATTATATATTCAAAATTTCATATCGGTGCACCTCAAATAAACAGGTTCCCCAATCCTTTCTGATTTAAATAATTCCCAGGGCCAGCGCCTAACGGCAGTCGTAAGTCCCTTACGTTTAGCTTATTAAGTTAAACGCCATAGTTTCAGAGGTCGCACAATTTTTCGGACCTAAAACAAAAATATTAGTAGATCCGTTTAAATCGACCCCGCCTTACATACTCTCTATCCCCCCTCCTCCCTCGGACGACACTTATCTCCATCGCCGGATGAAGATCGGGACAGTGTAAAGCACCAGAAGAAAACCCTCGGACGCGAAGTCGGTTAGGGACACATTAGTCCACCAGAGTCGCCTACAAAATTCTATGTTACCGTGATTAGGTTAGGTGTTAGGTACAGGCGACTCACCCCCTCTCTCCTATCTTCCCCTTCCCTTCCTCTCACTACATACTTTCTCCCCTTCTATTCCCTCCTATCTTTTCTCGTCCTCTGAAAGGCCTAAAGGCCATAATAGAGGACGTTAATCCCATAATAATAATAATAATAATAATAACATTCTGCATTCACCATTCATACTCTTGAAAAGCATGAAGGCCATAGCAGGAAACTCTCCACTTCACCAACGCTTCATCCTGCTCGACAATGAACGTCGATTCCGAAGGGCTTGTGAACAGATCGTACAACTGAATTACAAACTGGACGACATGCAGTCTCGTTACCTCGGCGCCAAGAGAGACGGACTACGCACATTTCGCTACAGTTACAGACTTCGAATGTCGGTTGTCGAAGGCCTCCGCAACATGTATTTCGACTACGCTCACCAAAAAGCCGAAGACATCTCCTCACTCCAATACTGGGTCACATTACCATTCTGTCACAATATGCTGTCAAAGATACCGCTAGATCTAATCACATCTTGTAAACAATGACAGAGGCAACACATTTGTATGAAACCATGGTGTTACAGTCACTTGTTAGGGTCTTTAAAAGTTCCGATCAGTGGAAACGTTTGTAAAGCAACAAATAGGTATACTTACTTTTATTTTCTTCATCATCGAAATTAACAAAACCGATGGCGTCACTATACGACTGCGATGACGTCAGTATGGTGAGCTGTTCCGGCCATGTCAAAGTAGCTTTACCGTGTACAAATAAAATACGACTTTAAACAACTTTCCGCAAATTGGATTTTTCTAGATTTTTTGTATGTTTTCAAGGGATCATTGAACTACAAGATTTTCGCAGAAAACATTCTGTTGTAATTAATTAGTTCGAGGTTAATGTCTATAGTGACTGGACTACAACTGTATCTGCATGCAATGTTTTGACTCTAATTATGGAACTAGACTATATACTATAACTAACTAACTAACTAACTAACTAACTGACTGACTGACTGACTGACTGACTGACTGACTCACTCACTGACTGACTGACTGACTGACTAACTGACTGACTGACTGACTGACTAAGTAACTGACTGACTGACTGACTGACTAACTAACTACCTGACTGACTGACTAACTAACTAACTAACTAACTAACTAACTAAATTACTAACTAACTAACTAACTAACTAACTAACTAACTAACTAACTAACTAACTAACTAACTAACTAACTAACTATATATCTTAATCACAATGTCGAGGACGACATTTCTCTAGTTGGGGGGAGTGTGTTATAGGCAAAACTTTGACTGTAAATTACTGGGGTACCTATTTTTTCATTTGATAGTTATTTACAATAGTTGTAGAAAGAGGTGTCTGTGCACCGCAGGTAACAAGGTCTTGTGTGCAGTAATACCCGTATGTTTCGACTGTGCATGGCCCTGGGTATGAGATTTGTAACGTGCACCCTTATGATAGCGTGTTCTCAATTTATACGGAGCTATCTGCTCCAGATAGCACAAACTAGCGAACAATATATATCTACACTACAATAGGATGGACAGTACACCTGTCCTCCTACTGACCACCGTACGTCTGCGACGTCGCCTTCCCTTTATCCAGGAGCTTCTGGTGTACCTGACCCGTCAACTTACCGGCACCGACCACACGTGCAATAGTCCAGTCAATATATGGTTTCACCTCCAACTAATTGCAACAGAAACTATTCTTGTTGAATATTAATCAAAATATGTCTAAATAAAACATAGTAAAAGTCTAGAAAAATCTAATTAGGGGAAAGTAGAAAAAAACGTGATCAAAAACCTCTTAAAATGCACTGATTACGTACGATCCATATGAGTCGCCGTACATGCAAAGGGAGATAATTTCTGTTGGCAAACACGGTTTGTTTACATTTTGTCGGCTATCGATTTATTGAAGAAACATACGAAAAGCTGTTATCAGTATGGTAAGTTGTGATAAATCTGAGACCACCTTACTTACTTCAAACGGTATTTACTTGTAAAATCAAATTAAAAGAAGATTTTTAATGTTGTGTACATATTTTAGCCTGGAACGGATGTGTTGTCTGCTCCGATAACCGAACCTGGGCCAAGTACCGTACGTTAATTTTGAGTATCTTATTCAATTGTATTTCAAATACACTTTTTTCTAAATCACTGTCAAATATACTATACCAGTTTGTACGCGGTAAAAAACTATGGAAACCTATAGTCGCCGTAAATATGTCGATTTGGTTAGTTTATGACGTTAGTTATAGCGATGGTAATTTAAAGGCAAATTCTTTCATTATAGTTGATGATTATTGTGTATTATAGTTTTATGTTTGTTATTTGAAGGCAGTTATTGTAATTATGCTGGTTAATATGCAAAGTAGTTGTAATAAGAAAAATATACAATCCAATATTGTTCTTACACTAATATGTGTCACATACTTGTTCACGTGAAGTAGTTCCAATTTCAGATATGTACACATTGGTATACACATTTTCCAATATAATGTACTTGTATCATAAGCCTGAGCTGAGATGTTTTGAAATATATCGTAACTTGTTCGACTGATAATCAGTCTGGGCAAGTTCGACTGGGAGTACCCACGAAATCAGTCACACACAAAACGTACGACGAACAGGAGGAGTTGCTGGTGCAAAGGTTACCTTTACAGAGAACACGCCGTTCCGGACAAAGAAAGAGCTCTTCCTTGCCAATGCTGAAAACAAACAAAACTTCTTGAATCTGTTGAGTGAAAAACTGGAAAAGAGTGGATGCAACACAGTTCACGCAGTGGGCGATGCCGATACCCTGATCGTTAAAACAGCTGTAGAGAGCGCCTATAACACTGTAACAGTATTAATTGGTGAGGACACAGATCTTCTGGTTCTTTTGCTCTTTTATGCTGACCTGAAAGCAAACGAAATCTTTTTCCAGTCAATTCCCTCCGGAACAAAGAAAATCAAGGTGTGGGACATCAAAAAAACAAAGAAAATCCTTGGACCAACCACATGTTTTCTTCTGCCATTCTTGCATGCCATTACTGGATGCGATACCACATCTCGATTGTTCGGTATAGGAAATTCAAAATGATTCTTACCTATGTGAACTAGGTAGTATGTTTTGCAGAAAGGCATCTCAAGAGGAGATAGTAGCAGCGGGCGAAAAAGTAAAAGTGGAATTATACAACGGCGAGTGTTCCGAGGGACTGGATGTCCTTCGTTATAAAAAGTTTTCTAACAAGGTCATGATGAGTACAACCTGTGTTCAGGTTAGTACATTACCGCCAACATCTGCTGCTGCTGCTTATCATAGCAAACGCATTTACCTACAGGTACAGCAATGGATGAGACCAGAGGAAACCCTGTCACCTGATGAATGGGGATGGTATACCGATAATGATAGGCTGCTTCCAGTGAGAACCCACCTCCCGCCAGCACCGGATTTTCTCCTTAAAGTGATTCGATGCAACTGCAAAACCAGCTGCGATTCGAAAAGATGTAGCTGCAGCAAAACATGGATTGGAATGTTCTCCATGTTGTGGTGGATGTAGAGGTGTCAGTTGTTCCAACGGTCAAAGTCTTATTGTACAAACGGAACTGCCGGAAGGGCTATAGCTACATCTGTGCATTCCGGAAGAGCCCATCACATAGTTGATGAAGAGCAATGCACATAGACCTGAGTAAAGCATGTTTTTTTCAATCTTCCATTATTAACCTAAATGACAAAAATAAATGTACCTTAATGTTTCGATTCGATTTTCATGCAGATTCATATGAAATCTAATAATACATTGGCACACACAATGGTTTTCTAATGCTCTTACACGGGAGATTTCAGCTTAATGGCGAAATATTTTGTTTACTAAGTTTCTGAAATTCAAAACCAAATATACAGAATCCATGGGACTGGAAATAAGGAATGATAAATTTGAAGGAATGCATGTATCAACACTTGTACGCTATGCCTAGTATTTGGCAAAGGTTACGCATTGTTTTTTTTATGTTATAAGGCGGTATGTATGATTAATGTTTTTTAAATTTAACCGCCAAAGTATTGAAAAAGCAAAACACAAAGAAAATGTGGACAAGCGTCTCTAATTTCAGCAATGCTATATAATGATGTAATATAATTTAAAAATCTAAGTCTATCAAAATGCTTTAATTTTATATTGAAAACTTTTCCAAATGAAAAATTCCTAGCAAGGTTCTGAAGGAACCTTTGATAAGGGACGAGTATCCTCAAGATATTTTTTTCAATTTATCGGGCCGTATTTGACCTATTACCTTTTTTATAACTCTGAAACAGAAAAAGTTTGGTTGAAATATAAGTAATAAATACTACATTTGATAACTTTTGAAAACACATTGTCTAATGATGTACGAATCAGAAGTATGGGGATTTCAAGACAACAAACGTATTGAACAAACTCATCTCAAATTTTGTAAAAGAATTTTAAAATTAAGAAATATTACCCCAAATTATATGGTGTATTGGGAGCTTGGAAGATTCCACCTTGAAATTAAAATTAAATTGAGAATGCTGTCATTCTGGAATAGACTTATACTCAATGTAAACAAACATAGTAGTATACTCTACAAATTGACCCAAAATTTACGTACTGAAGGAGTCCATAGTTTTAAATGGATCACTTTTGTAAAAAAGATTTTTGACGAATCGGGTCGCTCAAACATCTTTATTAACGAAAAACAAATGATGGAGAGTTTTTTTTATAGATACTCTATAAAATAACGTATTCAAGATCAGTAGTTCAGAAGTGGTTCTCAGATGCCGAACTCTCTTCAACAGGACAGACCTACTTATTGTTTAAGAAAGAATTTAGATTTGAAGAATACTTGGTAAAATTATCTGAGATGAATAGGAAGTTTTTAACTAAATTTCGTATGTCAAATTTAAATATTCCTATTGGAAATGGAAGATGGCATAGTGTGGCAAAACAAAACAGAATATGTCATTTGTGTAATGATAGCACAGGAGACGAGTTTCACTACCTGTTCGTATTCGTGTCAAACATTCGTGTATTACCGCCAAAATCCTAGTATTGGATTGGACTTATTACACTGTAGTATCTGTAATGTTAAACTTTTCCTTAGGAAATTGACTAAAATTGCTATAATTTGATAATAAGTATAAGTGCTATGAGTATAAGTGCTATGAGTATATGTGCTATGAGTATAAGTGCTGAAAGTATAAGTGCTATGAGTATAAGTGCTATGAGTATAAGTGCTATGAGTATAAGTGCTGAAAGTGTAAGTGCTATGAGTATAAGTGCTGAAAGTATAAGTGCTATGAGTATAAGTGCTATGAGTATATGTGCTATGAGTATAAGTGCTGAAAGTATAAGTGCTATGAGTATAAGTGCTATGAGTATAAGTGCTATGAGTATAAGTGCTGAAAGTGTAAGTGCTATGAGTATATGTGCTATGAGTATAAGTGCTATGAGTATAAGTGCTATGAGTATAAGTGCTATAAGTATATGTGCTATGAGTATAAGTGCTATGAGTATAAGTGCTATGAGTATAAGTGCTGAAAGTGTAAGTGCTATAAGTATATGTGCTATGAGTATAAGTGCTATGAGTATAAGTGCTATGAGTATAAGTGCTATAAGTATATGTGCTATGAGTATAAGTGCTATGAGTATAAGTGCTATGAGTATAAGTGCTATAAGTATATGTGCTATGAGTATAAGTGCTATGAGTATAAGTGCTATGAGTATAAGTGCTATAAGTATATGTGCTATGAGTATAAGTGCTATAAGTATATGTGCTATGAGTATAAGTGCTATAAGTATATGTGCTATGAGTATAAGTGCTATGAGTATAAGTGCTATAAGTATAAGTGCTATGAGTATAAGTGCTATAAGTATATGTGCTATGAGTATAAGTGCTGAAAGTGTAAGTGCTATAAGTGCAAGTGTTAGAAGTGTAAGTGTCAGAGGTAAAAGTGATAAAGGTTTGAGTGTTATAATTAAAAGTGCTATATATGAAGGTGGTATAAATATAAATGCTATAGGTATAAGTGCTTTAGGTGTATTAAGTACTATTAGTATAAGTGCTTTACGTGAAAGTGGTATAAGTGCTATAAGTATAATTGTTATATGTATAAGTGCCTTAGGTATAAGTGCTATAAGTATAATTGTTATATGTATAAGTGCCTTAGGTATAAGTGCTATAAGTATAATTGTTATATGTATAAGTGCCTTAGGTATAAGTGCTTAGGTATAAGTGCTATAAGAATAACTGTTATAAGTGTTAAATGAGTAAGTGCTATAGGTTAATGTGTTATACGTGTAAGTACTATAAGTAGGCATTTTATACAAAACCAAGTTATTATTGATTATAAATGTAATTGTAATCGAAGTTTGTAACCAAAAATATTTTGTCCATCTTGCCATGTGCTGTTTAATAGGTATTACTTTTGTACCTCATGGAACACATTTTCATGTGTCTGGGTGGCTAAATGAAATCTTGAAAAAAAAAATCTTGAAAAGTATTTGTGTGGATTGGGGGGGGGGGGTGGGGATTAGGTTATATTTTGTGGGGGGGGGGGTTATATTATGTCTATTTAATTATACTCATTTTTAGTAAAATGTTAACCTGATATTTAAATTATCTATCAGTGACTAGGCATACGGTTGACATTCTATGAAATTAAATCATGTTATAAATATTATTGACTCTGTCATAACATGATGATTATGGCTGAAACAAATAATCAAAAGCCCCCAAAAGTTGTGGTATGGCGTCGAAATAAAAATCAATTTTAAAGTCTTTGCCCTATTTAGATTTTTCTAGACTTTTGATATGTTGACATTTGTATATGTACGTGCAAGGAAAACACAAAAAATCCTGTTGCAATTAGTTGGAGGTTGGGCCCATTTTTGTCGTAGATTGACTAATCTACAATAACTGTTACCAGAGTAGCCTTATTCAGGCGACCCCTTATGCAAGAGCTTCTGATAGCAGTATGTATCGTATTGTGTGTCAGAACTTCCCGTTTTCAGCACTGGTTTCAATTAGCCTTTATATAAAATTTGGTGTAACATTCTGGGTGTCCCATTATTTTGCACATTAAAACGCCAAAAAATATCTCATAACCCAAAATACGTAAGACATATACATTTATTCACTTATAAAGTATGATTACATATAGAAAACACTAGTTTCATTTACACATTAGTAAATCATCGTTAATTACATTAATTAGGTAGGTTGCATAAAGGGAGATAACTCTAACTGAATAAAATCATCACAGATTCCCGGATGTTCTGCTGCGGCGCCATTAAAATGACAGTCAACTAAAACCTGACTCTTCCTTGTTTTACAGGTAAGTACTAGAGAATGTTGTTTGAATGTGATTGCATGTGACTAAATGGTGTGGTAAGGAACCAGGATCATAATTGCTAAGGGTAAGTGTTCAGGAAATCCAACATTTGAGTAATTTTACGAATAATTGAAGCGAGGTGTTTGATCGCCTGACCACATAGTTCGCACCATGTTCACGGGTTAGTCAATCTTAACGATAGTTGTCAGGAGTTGTTGGAATTCCATTGTAGTATGTTCGTATATTCCCCATTTCCATTGTAATGATACATATTAACATAGTGTTGCATTGTTGCACAGTAGTTATATCCTGATGCAGTTAGATCGACAGAATGGTGTATTGTATGTTGACGGAGCCTCAACTTTTGTTATTCGAGTTATCCCGCTTTATATGGATGGTACATGTGAGTTGGCGATTGTCAGGCCAATATAAATGAATATTGTTACTGAACCAAGTTGTGTATAATTTTACCAAAGTTTTTAGAAATTTTATTGAAATGATGTGTATTGATTGATTGAATTGATTGTCAGAGTAAGATTGATCTGTATGATAAGAAATAAAACTCAGAGAGTACAATTCATCATCAATCCAAAAACACATATCTAGGTAATTACAAGTAACATTGATGTTATTTAAGTTCATATTTCTGTTCATGCTATGAATTAATATTGAGGCATTTTATCTGATCTAATGCGTAGGATCATTATCAGTGATGAGTTAATATCGTAATGTTATGTAGTATGAAATATTGTGACGATATCAGTCGAAACTTGTGTGTAGTGCCATGTATTGCTCTAGTCACTCTCTAGTACAGGCCTCGAATTTAACGCTTTTTACTAGCTATTTGCGAGTTGAAATCCAAGGTCTGACTCCTTCACAAAAGAAGTTGAAATCCTTCAAATTAATTCTGTTTGGCTCAAGCAATGGTGACCAAACCAAAGCAGGGGAGCGGTACTTGTCCCATGGGCTTCTTGTTAATGCTTGCTGGAAAATTACCTCAGATAGCTCATTTTAATAAAATTTTGAATCTTAAGAATAAAAATGAATAGATGTTTACTTGGTTTGGTTTGGGGTTAAAACAGTTAAAGAAAAGACCCTGATAATCAGTGAGCTGCAGTAGACAAAGGCATACTTATTGTTCTGTTTGATCTCACTCTGTTAGATTGTTTGTAAACAGATATCATTGAAGACACATGCAAATGAAAATATTGAAAGTAAAACATGTAAATTAATGTACCTTAAGGAGTTATTTCCAATATCAGCAGAAATTGTTTTCACTGAGAATCCACAAAATCCTAATAACATGCCAGCAATATAGATAAAGTGACTAACAGCGATCATTGCTTGGTTTTAGAATTGAAATAAACAACTGGAAGTGCAGCAACCTGCACAAAATGTTGCTTCATTTTTGTTATTAGTCCCCTGCGAAAAAAATCTACTTGAATCATTAAGCAATTGCCTTGGTATCATAATATTTCTACTTTAAAAAAAATATTTCAAATACAGTACTAGGAAGTGTTATGTCACTTTTGAGGATTTTCATCATCAGAGGAGGAGGGCACCAAGATCTCTGTGGGATGTCTTGTTAACTGAAAATAGCTAACTCAGATTTGTCATATTTTATGGAGTCAACTTCATTACATGACTGTGGATGAGCTCTTGTATCTTATATCTGAATATCAACACATTAAGTAAAATCCTGTTCCCAAGATTAAATTGAGCCTGAGATATCTACAGGAGGTTCTAGCCGAGTAGTTAATTTCATATTTTCTTGACATTTCACAGTTACTCCTGGAAATCCAACCATGACTGGCTTGACGACCTTATTTGTAGGGACATCAAACACTTGGTACTGCCAGACTGTAGGAGGTTACCATGCACCCAGCATTGTTTGGTATTTTGGGAGGTGTGATGTCACTGCGGACCTCAGCAATATTACTACAGTAGATACTACATATACTGTAGATTGCTGGTATACCCGTACAATTCAGACAGCGGACAACGGCAAGCTTTTGGAATGTAGAGTCGGCCATCCACAGACACTAACCGCACCAATGATTATCACCAAAACCCTCACTGTGTATTGTAAGTATAGATTACCACTTAAACTCTCACTATGTATTGTATCTGATCTCTATAAATGTTTCATTTTTATCACTTTCAGTGTAAAACTACTTGAATTTGAGAAAATTGATTTGATATCGATGTTTACTAAGTTGGAAAAAAGCAAGCTTTTGAGCAAAGTTGTATCCAACCCATCAGTTTTAGATCATCAGAGGATAAGTAAGCTTAAATGTCACACTATGATATTGAGGACCAACAACATTTTTACCAAAAAATCACTGCTTCTTCTTCTATGCAACCCAACTTTGCTTGTTTTATTCCACCAGCGTCGTCAACTGTTCCCATTACACCAGACCAAAGTAATGTACTGACTGGGAATAGCCTAACACTTACATGGTCGGTCACAAGTTCTCTGGCGAATTACGCTGTCGCCTGGTACAAAGCAGGGAGTAGTACAGCCTTGACCTCTGGATCTAATTACGTAGTAACTGGAAATACTGTCACCATATTGAATGCAGCATCAGCTCTTGCTGGAAACTACTACTGCACATCAACCAACTTAGCCGGAACCTCATCAAATAGCAATTATGTGAACAGTGTCTTCTACAGTGAGTGATGTCAATTTTTATCTCATGTTTCCACCTCTGAATATAGTGTAACCCATGCTGTCCAATCCCAAATCTATATCATCTGTGGGGAGGATATAGTGTAACCATATCTTTCCAATCCCAAATCTATATCATCTGTGGGGGAGGATATAGTGTAACCATATCTGTCCAATCCCAAATCTATATCATCTGTGGGGAGAATATTGTGTAACCCATGTCTGTACAATACCAAATTTATATCATCTGTAGGGAGGATATAGTGTAACCCATGTCTGTCCAATCCCAAATCTATATCATCTGTGGGAGAGAATATAGTGTAACCCATGTCTGTCCAATCCCAAATCTATATCATCTGTGGGAGAGAATATGGTGTAACCCATGTATGTCCTATCCCAAATCTATATCATCTGTGGGAGAGAATATAGTGTAACCAGCAAGTGACAAAAAATGTTAAATTTGAGGCCTGCAGTCATCAAGTCACTTAGTCACATATTTGATTCGAAGTCAGAATCTATTGGAAGTGGGTATTAATTGTTGGAACTCGACTTGTCAAAATGGATAATAGCAATATATAGAAGAGAATGATTTGTCACTTTATTTTCTAGGTTGGTGATTGGTCACAATCAGTCAAACAGTTATGGTCATTCATTATAACAGGTGGATTGAGTCACATATAATTTGTCTGTTAAATTAATGAGCGACAAACCATGAGAAAGTGTTACATGAGGTACAGGGTACAATGTCACTTATAGTCACATTGTCACGCTTGGTCACACTTTGTCATGTCTTGTCACAGTTTAGTCACAGTCGCTTATTAAGTTTATTCGGTGAGTGGAATCATGTCATGTTGTAAGATGTGTTATAGAATGTACTTTTGTAGTATGAAATGTTCTGCTGCAGCGTGCCATTAAAATGACATTCAAGTAAAACCTGACTCTCCTTGTTTTGTAGGTACTGTACCTGTTAGCCCACACATACATCTTGTCAAAATATCCGGCCGTAACATAGGCAAGTACAAACTTTTAACGGGTATGCATTTGAGAACCTTTGCAAATTTTTACCAGAATTTACATCTTATGTCATTCTACAAGAGACTTAGAGATGAGAGACGCCCAAATTATTTAATAGCATTTAATAGCATAAATAATGGACTCGGGCTTCACAGCTTCTTTGTCCATATCATGTACATTACAAAGCATAATAAAAACAAATTCAACTTCCAGTTTAACAGCTACAAAGTACATACATGTTTATGATCGAATGTGAAACAGTTATTTTTCCAATGTTCATGTAACATAATTTCAAATTTGATTACAGATTTAGCACTGACAAGAGTTTGTGGTAAACTATTCCATAAGTCAATTACTCGCCGACTGAAAAAATGCTTCCTGCCGTCAAGACGACATCGTTTTTTGAAGATTTTCTTATCATGACCTCTGGTTATACTATTTTTATCCATTTGGAAGAAGCTTTTCATCTTCATCTATCGGGGCCTGCACCAGGACATTGCTGACATGGCCAAGGGTAAAGCAGGCTTTTGAGCAACAGTATTTATCAACTGACCCCAGTCTGAACCCACAGTTAATAGCAGATAATGAATTTTTCAACATGATTGTGTTGAAGGCTGGTCAACCCATTGAGGACTTCACTCAGTCTTAGTGCAAAAAGGGCAACATTTGAGGAAGCCAGATATTTACATTATGAATAGATTTATAGATGGGTTCCCTGATCAGCTGAAACTGTATGTGCGCTCCGGTAGACCTAGATCTTTCGCAGAGGCCTTATCTCAAGCCAAAATGGGGGAGGCTTACAAGCTATGTTATACAGCATATCCCTTTTCTGCATCACAGCCCCAGGTTCAGCCAGTACCAGTTCCTGTAGCTACACCCACCGCTCAGTCGGTACCAGCACCGACCCAGCATGTGACACCCGCACCACCCATGGTGCAGACAGCTATGTTTGAACAGGAGAGCAGCAGTGCTATGGTCAGTGCAGGTAATTCTCTGGAACAGAGTCAACGTTATCCACTCTCTTGAACTCTCAGTCGTGCCAGCAGTCTTTCCAAGGTCAAGGACTGACATTTGGTGGTTCTGGACGCACATGTTTTAAGTGTAAAGGACAAGGCCACACTAAAGCTAAGTGTAAATGGAATGACCAAAGGTCGTGTACCCCAGAAACTCTGTGCCAATTATGTAACCAATATGGACATACCGCAGCTTTGTGTGTGGTAAACTGACTCCTCCCAGGCGAATACAGGCGCCATCGTCTGGGGAAAGACTAGAATGTAATAACTTTCAACGCCAAGTATACAGGGACCAGGAAAATGACGTATGTAAGAATTACAATTTTTCACATTTTTTTTTTTTCATGCCTCTTACTATTGGTGACATAAAAATGTCAGCATTGTTAGATTCAGGAAGTTCAATTAATTTGATCTCTAGATGTTTGAAAGGGTATAGTTCATAGCTCAGAAAATGAAAGTATGAGATTGGCTAACATTCAAGTTGTAAGTGTTGAAGTTCAAGCACAGGTCAAGGTCTAAACACATACCCAGAGTATCCGTACAATTACAGTGTATATTATTGACCAGGTATCACACCCGCTTATTTTGGCTACAAATTATTTGAAATCGAGCAACATTGCCTTAGATTTTTCCGAAAACTGTGTGAAATTGACATTTAATGTGAAATGTAAACAAACCCCTGAAATATTGCCCAGTACTGAGATGATTGTTTGGGGCAAAGTGTCTGAGGTATTAGGTTATGGTACACAAGGTGTATGTACTATGGTTCTCATGTGTCAAAAGCTGGCTTGTTAGTAGCCAAGGCTGTAATTACTGTAACTATGAATCATATGGTTCCAGTGTAATTTTTTTTTTTTTTTTTTTAATTCATTTTTTTTTTTTTTTTTGAAAAGTTTTTACATATTACACAATATATACAAGAGAATCCACAAAAAAACATACACACACACTCTCACACTTGTGTGGGCTGACTTGAATATGTCTTCCACATATACATGCATCATCATCATCATCGTCATCTTTATCATCATGCACATGTATCTACTACTTCCTGCACACAAACTCACTCATCAACATTCACACCCACTTACACTCACATAACAAACTTACATGTACTTAACAAAATACTCACACACACACAAAAATCATGGATACATTTATATATATAAAAAAACAAAACATTATACATCCTAAACAAAAGAGAGAAGAGAGACACACAGAATTGGGAGGGTTATAGCCATTATTAAATTAAAATAGCACTAATTTTGTGGAAATTAAATAAATTTAAAGTCAGTTTGGTAAAGTCAAGGCCATGGCCATTGGGAACAGACTTGTTAGCATACATGCTATAGTTCTAAAATGGCCGTCCATTTTTTCCAATTATTCTCAAAATTTGTTTTCATAATAGTGTTTTTGCTAGAGAAATTGTACTTTTGAACATGGAAATGATCCTTAATCTTATTTATAAGAGCATTTAAATTAAGAGATTTTTGTAGACATCTTGACATATAAACATAGTGTTTAATGAGAATTAAAATTTTGTTATCTACAGTGTTAGCATTAGGATGGATAATTCCAAATAAATATGTTTCTTTGTTTATCCAGAAAGGAATCAGAAGAATATCAAGAAGAGATTCAAATCTCTCCAATAGAGTCTGTACCTCTATACACTCCCATAGACAGTGAACGATTGTTTCTCTTTCCATATTACACAGTGTACATAAAGGGCTAGGAATTAGATTAATATTGAAAAGAAAGGAGTTCGTAACCAGAATGTGATGTATAATCCTTACTTGAAACCACTGTAGCTAAGAAATACTAAATACATATGTACAACTTTTATCCATTTTAGTGTTATTAGTTGACAGGGGTAATTATCAAAGTTAAAATTGCTTGATAGTACACATGGTGTGTTAATGACAAAATACTTTCTATTTTCTTATAGCCTTTAGCTCAGATACATAAAAATTTACAACTTTTATCCATGGGAATTTTACAAATACATATGTACAACACACATTTATCCATTTTAGTGTTATTAGTTGACAGGGAATGATCTTTCTGAGTACATATGTATAACTTTTATCCATTTTAACATATGTACAACTTCTATCCGTTTTATTATAATTAGATGTACAACTTTTATCCATTTTAGCCTAAATACATATGTACAACTTTTATCCATTTAAGTGTAATTAGATGAACAGGCAATGATCTGCCTGAGTACATATGTACAACTTTTATCCGATTTAGCCTAAATACATATGTACAACTTTTATCCATTTAAGTGTAATTAGATGAACAGGCAATGATCTGCCTGAGTACATATGTACAACTTTTATCCGTTTTAGCCTGAGTACATATGTACAACTTTTAGGCAATGATATGCCTGAGTACATATGTCAAACTTTTATCCATTTTAGCCTGAATACATATGTACAACTTTTATCCATTTTAGTGTACATATTAGCCATATGATTTTATCCATTTTAGTACATATGTACAACTTTTATCCGTTTTAGCCTAAATACATATGTACAACTTTTATCCATTTTAGCCTGAGTACATATGTACAACTTTTATCCATTTTAGTGTAATTAGATGAACAGGGAATGATCTGCCTGAGTACATATGTATAACTTTTATCTGTTTTAGCCGGAGTACATATGTACAACATTTATCCATTTTATCCATTTTAGCCTGAGTACATATGAACAGGGATCCGTGATTAGCCTAAGTACATATGTACAACTTTTATCCATTTTAGTGTTATTAGTAGACAGGGAATGATCTTGCATACATATGTAGAAGTTTTATCCGTTTTAGCCTAAATACATATGTACAACTTTTATTCATTTTAGTGTTATTAGTAGATAGGGAATGATCTTGCTGAGTGCATATGTAGAACTTTTATCCATTTTAGCCTAAATACATATGTACAACTTTTATCCATTTTAGTGTTATTAGTTGACAGGGAATGATCTTGCTGAGTACATATGTACAACTTTTATCCGTTTTAGCCTAAATACATATGTACAACTTTTATCCATTTTAGTGTTATTAGTTGACAGGGAATGATCTGCCTGAGTACATATGTACCACTTTTATCCATTTTAGCCTCAGTACAGATGTACAACTTTTATCCATTTTAGTGTTATTAGTT
>NW_026782062.1:0-57690 GCF_031769215.1 Ylistrum balloti | reverse complement strand
TCGATAGGGTTTGGCATAATGGACTGCTTCATAAATTGAAATCTTATGGTGTTACAGGTAATTTATTAGATTGGCTTGAAAAATTTCTATCTAATAGGATAGAGTATTGACAGAAGGTTATGCATCAACCTTTGACCCTGTCCAAGCTGGGGTACCACAAGGCTCGGTTCTCGGGCCATAACTATTTCTGTTATATATTAATGATATTGTTGAATGCGTCTCCAATAAAATAAAACTATTTGCAGATGATACATCTCTCTTTGGTACGTATGATAACAATCCCATTGAATTGGCACAGAATCGTTCAGATGACTTGACAGATATAATGCTGTGGGCCAATAAATGGGATATTAAATTAAATCCTTCCAAAACTGAATCTGTAGTATTTTCAAGAAAAACTGATAAAAACCACCCAATTATTACATTTTATGATCAACCAATTACTGAAAACAAACTTCATACACATCTAGGTCTTACTCTTAGTGATGATGCAAAGTGGAATCAACACATATCTAATATCTATGAAAAAGCGTTTAAAAGAGTAAATATCTTAAGGTTAATGAAAAACAAAATTGATAGAAAATCTCTAACTACCTTGTATACTTCTTACATTAGGCCAATTATTGAATACGCAAATGTTGTTTGGGATAACTGCACACTGGCTCAAAAACAATTATTGGAATCCATACAACTTGAGACTGCTAGATTAATTACAGGTTTACGTAGAGGGACATCGCATGATAAATTATATAGGGAACTAGGATGGGAAACTTTGAGTAGCAGAAGATATAAACATAAACTTATCTTAATGTATAAAATAATAAATAATGAAACTCCAGATTGCTTAAGTGAAATAATTCAACCATATATGCATGATGAAACCCAAGACAGATATACCTTGCGTACAAATAGAATTTTTGATCCTCCATTGTGTCGCACAGTAAATTACTACGAAAGTTTCTTTCTATGCATGTTTAATGAGATTAATAGACTTGCACCAGATATTAGTAATATCCATTCCACATCTCAGTTGAAAAGGTTATTGAACAAGAATCAATATGTAGGCTCTGAAACAAATTATGCTTTTAGATTTCTAGGTAATCGTGATACAGACTGTGACAGTTAAGAAATAACACTAGTAATCTTAACTATGATCGTTTCAAAGATCATCTAATAGAATCTCCTATGTGTGAGTGCACTCAATCTTCTGAAACTACCCTACACTTCATCTTTGAGTCCAATAGATATAACGATATTCGACAGACCCTACGACAGAACTTGAATCATGATACTCATAATCATTTATGTGAAAAGGTTTTATTACATGGTTGTGTTCTTTGTAATGATATACAAAATAGAGTCATCCTATCTCATGTTTCAGATTTTATTTCACGTTCTAAGAGATTCCCATTTTTCAATGCCTAATGTACAATCATTCTAATGATACATGACTTTATTTCCAATACGAAGAATTATCTAATTCCTATTTATCAATTAAACCCCCAAGTTGACTACTACTATAGCAGTACTACACATACCTGATGTATTATTATGAATTATCATCTCTTACATTTTCCCTCTTATACTAGAATTAAATACAATGTAAGCCTGGTCTGGGCAGCTAAGATGGCTATTTTCACTTAAGTAACTATATGAAGTAATTCCTTCTTATTTAAAAAAAAACAATCCTCATATTGTAAATAGCACTTGTTGTAACCTTACTTACAAACTATGTATATCTATTTGTTGAAATTGGGTTTTAAACCCAAATAGTTTGGCCAGTGTGTTGAGCATATGGACTTTATGTGGCCTTATCTGCTGGGAGAAAAATCTAATTTCTACAAATATTTGAACCCAACAAGCCAAAATTAAGACTATGAAACTATCTCAGACGAGATGATCTTGATTAATGCTCAAACTCAATAGTCATAACATTGGGTTACTTCCAGATATAATCCTGAACTAGTTTGTTTACAATAAGGAGTTACTTCCTCTTTCTTTAACAAAATTGTATATATATATATATATATATATATATATATATGTTTGTTTGTTTACCTCAGGTTGTCACCTGAAGGAGAGGACTTAAATAGGCAATGAGTGATGTCCAATTCCTTTTGACATTTGTCAATAAAATTTGTTGAAATTGAACCCAATCCAGAACTTATCATGAACTAGCGATAAGTATTTACAACTGTCGGAATCAAAGACGAACACTTGTGGGACATTTTGTTAATTTAATCAATCCCATCATGGACAATGTATGAGGATAGCAATTTGAAACAAAGTGTAATGTTGTAACCTGTCGGCCATTTCATTGTTATTTTTTCTTCAGTTTTTGGTACACAACTAAGAAAATAAGCCGGAAAAAAGAAAGACCAAGTACCTCAACAAGAAAAAAACGATGTTAAGCTTTCATAATTCAATATGGCCACCTGTCAGTCATTTTCGTTTTCTGATTCCTTACAAAACTTATCACGCACATCTAAGGATCAAACGTGTCTTCTCAAGAAATAAAGACAATAAAAGGTATAACAGAACGGACGATGGACCACGGAGGAAAAGTGATTTAAACAGTGCACACAAACTAATGACAACACAGGATTTCCAACATCTCAAAATCTTTTCAATAAGGAGTTTTTGCAAATGTATTATAGCATCAAATTTTTTCTCGCACAGTCACAGACATTACATAAAGGTTATAACAAAGCTGAAACAATACAGAAACTATTTGAAAGCCTTCCTGATACTCTTTTGAAAAGTTATTTGCCAACATTTTTTTTAAATCGATTTAAAATTATTGACAATATTATCCTAGACATTTAATCAATGATTCCGAATAGGAATGTAAATTGATTATGCCTGTAACAGGAGTTTCAACAAAGAACCAAGAGACATTATACATAAATAACACCCTATATATATCACAACAGTGTGAAAGAAATGTATCTCTTGAATGTAAAATTAAACAATACGGTATACGAATGCTTTCTTCTCTTGAACAAGAAATTTCAACAACAAAAACGCAATTTTGAACATATTGTATCCTCCCAAAACACATATTGTTTGTTATGTTACCGCACTACGTTACCTATAACATTGATAGAAGTGTTAAGTTACCGCACAACGTTACCTATAACATTGATATAAGTGTTAAGTTACTACGCTATGTTACCTATAACATTGATAGAAGCGTTAAGTTACCGCACTACGTTACCTATAACATTGATAGAAGTGTTAAGTTACCGCACAACGTTACCTATGACATTGATAGAAGTGTTAAATTACTACACTACGTTACCTATGACATTGATAGAAGTGTTAAATTACTACACTACGTTACCTATGACATTGATAGAAGTGTTAAATTACTACACTACGTTACCTATAACATTGATAGAAGTGTTAAATTACTACACTACGTTTCCTATACCATTGATAGAAGTGTTAAGTTACTACACTACGTTACCTATAACATTGATAGAAGTGTTAAGTTACCGCACTACGTTACCTATAACATTGATAGAAGTGTTAAGTTACTACACTACGTTACCTATGACATTGATAGAAGTGTTAAATTACTACACTACGTTACCTATAACATTGATAGAAGTGTTAAATTACTACACTACGTTTCCTATACCATTGATAGAAGTGTTAAGTTACCACACTACGTTACCTATAACATTGATAGAAGTGTTAAGTTACCACACTACGTTACCTATAACATTGATAGAAGTGTTAAGTTACCACACTACGTTACCTATAACATTGATAGAAGTGTTAAGTTACTACACTACGTTACCTATAACATTGATAGAAGTGTTAAGTAACCGCACTACGTTACCTATAACATTGATAGAAGTGTTAAGTAACCGCACTACGTTACCTATTACATTGATAGAGGTGTTAAGTTACCGCACTATTATCTTTGATATAAGTTATTTTGAAAATGTTAAATAAACTCAGATATAAAGCACCACATCTGTCCACAGAATTACGGTTTGTTTGGATAATATTGTGTAACGTTGTAACAACAGCTAGGTTTATTTACGGACGGCCTGGTGGTGTATCCGAAGTGATTACATGCGTTTTAGAAGACTGCGATATGATTGTAATAGCCTCCCTTTGGTACACCAACTTAATAGTGTTATCTCATTGAAACATCCTGCCATACTGACGACAGCATAGAACATGATATCCAATCCGGACAACGGCAAAAACGATCGTAAAATATACAAACAAACAGACCCAAGGAAATTTAATTGAATGCTTTCATTTGCCTCGACAATTATTGGGCATTATTAAGATAAATAGAAATCTAGAATCTAGAAATGTAGAATGATGTTTTGAGAATATTAGTTTTAATTCTTACCTGTCATGCAAATCCTGTGATATAACTAAAACATAAAGACTGTGTAAGTTTATCATTAAACAGGCCTACACCAGGTTCATCATTCAATGTTTTGGGTTACTATGACAACACAGGAGGCGGGACACATGTATGTATAGTCTACTGATACACCTGAAATCACGAGATCATATAAGCCTACTTAACTACCAACACCTTAACATAAACACACAGTGGAAAAACAGAAGATAATCAATTGAAGTATGTCGTAACTTGTGTGGTATATTTTAATTCCTTCGGATAGTGGTATATCTTAGAATCTACACATGTACTTGGTGTTCTTCTAAAAATGATAAAATATATAAAAATCACGAAGTTTATTGAGATATCGGACTAGTGCACCTCACAATATAGCGTTTAATATTTCATTTGATCACTTTGGATTTGCTGCAGCCCCCTCCAAAGCTTGGAAATGTAGGTCGTCAGTAGCAATGGCGAGTCCTAGAACGTCGAAACACCTGTTTGATACAATGTAAATCATTTTGACTTTAGCTTAATCCATACTATAACGTGATATTCAATCTCGTGTCTTTTGTGCCATCTCCTGGTGATGTCGTCTTAATCATGTCGAAAGTTACCTTATTCAAAATTACATCAAACGCTTGGAACTATGAACCGATCTAAGTTTTAAGAAAATGGTTTTTAAGTCATGATTTTCCTCAACAGACACGAGCGACAATAAAACAAACATTTCACGTGTGAACATGAGCAGTCGTTTGAGTATAGTGCCTGTCAATGTAGTAATGGTCGTTTTCCGTTTCGGATTAGTAAACAAGGACGGCAGAAATCAAAGCGATTTATATTAACATCTTTATATACACTGCCTTATAAACAAGAAATCTAACGATCATATTTCAATATTGCGGTCTTTTATTATTGATCTTATCAGAAAACATTTGTTCGTGTATAGAATGTATAAAGCTTCCAATATATTAAGTCTTTGAATTAGATTTTGTACACAATCACATTCATAAAATAAATGCACAATAGTTTCCATTTGAGAGTTACAGAGGCTGTAAAGAGGACAAGGTACTTGATTTACTTAAGAGTTTGTAGCTAAATTCGGTGGAAGTTTACATATTGCAAAGGTTTGAAACTGTTCTATTACCTTTTACAGAAAACTAATTTCAAAGTTGTTATTTTAAATATTCCGTCATAAGAGAAACCTGTTCTTGTTTTAAAATCACAACTTTGTTGATGTCTGTTTTATACCATCAGGGATAAATTACTGACTTACAAAAGGATATCGATCTGTCGTACAGGTTTTTATAAGAGTTAGCTCCCTTTACATGCTTTTAGCAAGCCCCTCGTACATTTTTGCTGAAAATGGTATAACATTTCTTATAGCATAACTATTTTGTAAAGTTTTATGTCTAATAGTTCAATAATTTCACCAAAAGAGGATATTAGATGCCTAAAGACAGATAATCAAAGAATCAACAAAGATTTGGACATCAATCATTGAAAATTATTCAGGATGCATTCTTTAAAAAATATCTCTCTATTAACTTTATTAAATCAATTATCCAACGATTTTTAGCAGCTCTGTGACAAAAGGAATTGAATCAGTATACCTATAATAAATGACATTCCGTAAAACCTATCATCGATGAATGGTCTTCATGCTATAAAGACAACCACCGAGACGATGTTGTCCTTGCCCGTCTCCGGATGGGCCTAACTTGCCTTACACAATCATTAATATTGAAAGGCGAAGATAATCATCGCTTCATAGAACGTGACGAGCCATTCACCATTAAACATTTTTTTTATTGAACTGCAATGGCCTGTCTACTCGAGATAATTTTTATCGTAACGTCACAAGTCCAAACATCCTTTTTGAAATTGTTCAGATTTATAAAATTCTAGGTTATCTGAAAGATGTTTGTCTATATAATAGAACATGACTTACCATTTTAATCTTTTGTGATAATATTACCATTTAAGATTTTTAGCATTTGTCTTTTACCATTTAGTTTGTTTGATGTTATTTCCTTCTGGATCACCGTATCTTTCACCGGTTGATCACCCTAATGACCTTTGATGTGTTGACGGGCCGTTAAGATTTGATAATGATAATTATTTTTAACATTTACTTTCCTATTCCACAGACAATATAATACTATATTCATAGGTACAGAAATAAATAGATTATTTAAATAACAAGAAAATGCCAACATGTGAACATTCCAAACTGAAAACAAAAACAATCAGGACAAAACATTTACGAATGAGAGATTGATAAGGAGACTCGTGAACACGTACAAGGAGAATAAGACCAGGTGTTTCAGAGTAGTAACCATCATCTTCTTCATCGACTATACGTCTCCAAATGAGAACAAGTTATACAACAACGGAATTAACAAGCAAACTAACGAGCATCAAACACGTCCAGTTGTATATCTCACAAAGATATATATATGTTTTCAATAAGATCACTATGACGAGTTTAACCCTCTCCTCTAAAACTTCCGTCAATCTTCCCTCGAAACTCGACGTTTTGAGTTTGCCAAAAGTTTTCGACATCTTGAACGAAAATGGGGTAACGGCAAAATGTCAAATCAACTGCGACTTGTAAACAATAAAGGTTGGGTATTCGGGTATGTTGTCATCTAGAAATGAAAAATTGAATCCTTACGTTTATCATACACTCCGTGTAAGTTTCGTAATTGGAAAAGATCATGATAAAATTGCTCTGATAAACACAACAAATAATAGCAAATTAAGCATTAAAAGCATGAATGATTTTTTTTAATTAGATTCAGTGAAACATTTTAGGTCAGATTCAGGTAATCATTTGCAGGTCTGATTCAGGTAATCATTTGTAGGTCTCATTCAGGTAATCATTTGTAAGTCTGATTCAGGTAATCATTTGTAGGACTGACTCAGGTAATCATTTGTAGGTCTGATTCAGGTAATCATTTGTATGTTTCATTCAGGTAATCATTTGTAGGTCTGATTCAGGTAATCATTTGTAGGTTTGACTCAGGTAATCATTTGTAGGTCTCATTCAGGTAATCATTTGTAGGTCTGACTCAGGTAATCATTTGTAAGTCTGATTCAGGTAATCATTTGCAGGTCTGATTCAGGTAATCATTTGTAGGTCTCATTCAGGTAATCATTTGTAAGTCTGATTCAGGTAATCATTTGTAGGACTGACTCAGGTAATCATTTGTAAGTCTGATTCAGGTAATCATTTGTAGGTCTCATTCAGGTAATCATTTGAAGGTCTGATTCAGGTAATCATTTGTAGGTTTGACTTAGGTAATCATTTGTAGGTCTCATTCAGGTAATCATTTGTAGGTCTGACTTCGGTAATCATTTGTAGGTCTGATTCAGGTAATCATTTGTAGGTCTGACTTACGTAATCATTTGTAGGTCTGATTCAGGTAATCATTTGTAGGTCTGACTTAGGTAATCATTTGCAGGTCTGATTCAGGTAATCATTTGTAGGTCTGATTCAGGTAATCATTTGTAAGTCTGATTCAGGTAATCATTTGTAGGACTGACTCAGGTAATCATTTGTAAGTCTGATTCAGGTAATCATTTGTAGGTCTGATTCAGGTAATCATTTGTAGGTTTGACTTAGGTAATGATTTGTAGGTCTCATTCAGGTAATCATTTGTAGGTCTGACTTCGGTAATCATTTGTAGGTCTGACTTACGTAATCATTTGTAGGTCTGATTCAGGTAATCATTTGTAGGTCTGACTTAGGTAATCATTTGCAGGTCTGATTCAGGTAATCATTTGTAGGTCTGATTCAGGTAATCATTTGTAAGTCTGATTCAGGTAATCATTTGTAGGACTGACTCAGGTAATCATTTGTAAGTCTGATTCAGGTAATCATTCAGGTAATCATTTGTAGGTAGGTAATCATTTGTAGGTAATGATTTGTAGGTTTGGCTTAGGTAATGATTTGTAAGTCTGATTCAGGTAATCATTTGTAGGTCTGATTCCCGTAATCATTTGTAGGTCTGATTCAGGTAATCATTTGTAAGTCTGATTCAGGTAATCATTTGTAGGTCTGATTCAGGTAATCATTTGTAGGTCTCATTCAGGTAATCATTTGTAGGTCTGATTCAGGTAATCATTTGTAGGTCTGACTTACGTAATCATTTGTAGGTCTGATTCAGGTAATCATTTGTAGGTCTGACTTAGGTAATCATTTGCAGGTCTGATTCAGGTAATCATTTGTAGGTCTGACTTACGTAATCATTTGTAGGTCTGATTCAGGTAATCATTTGTAGGTCTGACTTAGGTAATCATTTGTAGGTCTGATTCAGGTAATCATTTGTAGGTCTGACTTACGTAATCATTTGTAGGTCTGATTCAGGTAATCATTTGTAGGTCTGACTTAGGTAATCATTTGCAGGTCTGATTCAGGTAATCATTTGTAGGTCTGATTCAGGTAATCATTTGTAAGTCTGATTCAGGTAATCATTTGTAAGTCTGATTCAGGTAATTATTTGCAGGTCTGATTCAGGTAATTATTTGCAGGTCTGATTCAGGTAATGATTTGTAGGTCTGATTCAGGTAATCATTTGCAAGTCTGATTCAGGTAATCATTTGTAGGTCTGATTCAGGTAATCATTTGTATGTCAGATTCAGTGAAGCATTTTAGGTCAGATTCAGTGAAACATTTTAGGTCAGATTCAGGTAATCATTTGTAGGTCAGATTCAGGTAATCATTTGTAGGTCAGATTCAGGTAATCATTTGTAGGTCAGATTCAGGTAATTATTTGCAGGTCAGATTCAGTGAAGCATTTGTAGGTCTGATTCAGGTAATCATTTGTAGGTCAGATTCAGTGAAGCATTTGCCTCGACCATAGATCTTATTATCAATGCAAACAATTTTCGTTTCATCAATGAAATCTTCATGCTTACTCTACCCTTTCAAAATATTCCCTGAAAGGATAAAGGACAAAATCTAGATATCACACAGAATCCCTTCTGTCCCCTATCTGTGTAATATGATAATAAATACCAAATATGAACAAAGTGCTTAAACGAACATACCTCATTCTGCTTTGATAAATACAGGAATGATGATACAACCAAATTGTGAGATATCTGCATACATTGTTAAAAAAATAATGGCTAGTTGATCTTCAATGTTATACGTTATCACTGATAATGCTCATATCAACAAATATCACTACCAGCATAAGTATTCAAAGCATTATCCCGCCAACTGCCCAAATAGATTATTACATCTGTCTTTTCAGATGTCTCGGGACTGACGAGTGTAGTGCTCCACACATGTATAACCAAACCTCCTGTCAGTGTATAGTCGTACGATTGATAGCAGATGGTAAATATTTAATTCATCATAACTTTGATAGCATCATCATGAATATATAAGTACTTATATAAAGCCTGATATATCTTTCTAAGAGGGAGAATTATTGTTGAGATAATATTTTACATGAAGTCTGTTTATTCCATGCAGGAATGGTGTTGATGTTCATTTTTACTTTGTTTCTATTAAAAAACAACATATCCTTAAAATATTGACTTTTTCTACAAATCACTAGCTACAAGCCATTTACGGCAGAGCCAATTTTGACCAAATTTGGAACCGAATATCTTTCAAATCATACTCCTCCTGTAGAATTTTGGCGAATTTGGTCGCATGCATTTTTGGGTGAAGGGGAATCATTTTGTATAAATGGTAGGTCGCGGCCCACTGGGGTAGGAGAGCTGGAGTCTAACAGGGAAATCAGAGCAAATTCCTTACAATCCCACTCCTCCTGTAGGAATCTTTATGGGGTTTTTCCCCAAATTTTCGTGAAGCATTCTTGGGTAAAGATGAATCAATTTTGTATAAATGGTAGTTCTCGGAACTCTGGAGAGGACGAGTCGGCCCCCTTAGCCGTGCCCCGCTATTACCGGCCTTGTTTTGTTGTTTGTTTTCATGAGAGGCTTTTATCAAAGAGCTTATCAAAACAGGTCACACTGATACAGCGAAGTCCTTCAATTTCGGATAACGATGAAATTTTGCCTTTTAGATAACGATATCCCTCCATAATTCCAAATGAAGCACATGATATATTCTACATCAGCCGTTTACAATGATCTTTTACTTCAACGTTATCAAAATATCACGTCAAATCTGTATGATAAATGTGATGTTTTCAATTTTCCTGTTATGACTGGATAGCTTTATGCTTGCATTCCCATTATATGGTGTTTACATGTCACAGTTGTTATCCAAGGGCCCGTTCCAATTATCACAACTTTTGTGCAAGAAGTCGTCCAAATATTTTTTTGCGATTTGAAGCTGGACGTGTTTGATGCTTGTAAGTTTGCTTGTTGGTGCTGGTCTGATTCTCCGTGAACTTTCTCATGTGTTTTCATGTAAATCATTCTTTCTTTTGTTATTAGGATGCCCTAGTTTGTTTGAATCTGAGTTTGGATTATGATTACGTTTACCTGTTGGTATTTTCTTGTTGTTGGGTCACGTGTCGCGGATGACCCATATTGAAAGAATCGTTTTAAGTATCTTAAATTTCGTGCGAGATATCGTCATTCGTAAAATACAACACAGGGTTACAGGAATGCATGTTGGTGAAAATATTGGAAAGTTTTCTGTTCCTATTTGCGGTATCAAGTTGAACATTTTGTAATGTGCCTAGCGGATTCATTATTGTTGACCTTGTCCTCATTTGGGAACGTGTCTCCTCCCTTTGTTCATCGAATTGAAGTTTAACTTCGGATTTTGCGAACATGTCAGTATTTTCTTGTTTTTTGCAATTTTATGGCAAACTACGTCACCACATCCAGCGTATTTTTGTACATGATTCTTATCAAACAGTAGCGAATCGGTAGAGCGATCAGGTATAAAGTTTATTTAGTGAATAATTCAGAATCCTTGCCGTCACTTTTAGACTGACGATCACAATCTTGTTATAATGTATAAAATTCTGCACGATTTTCTCAGTCATATGAAAACATTCCATAAAATGCCTTTAGTATAAACTGAATTATGTATATATATATATATATATGAATAATATATATAAATATGCCTCAATAAAATACGTTGCGCATGATCAACGATCGTTAGATTGTATCACAGACGACCCCAAATACAGTTTAATATCACATTGACGCCAATAAATTATTCCTAAAGAGGCATACGAGTCTCAAACACGTACCAAAACAACCTGCTGTTGAATTTCTGTTTGATGTGAACATAACAACATAATGAATTTGAATTAAGGATGAAATTCGGCATGCAAAGATCACATGTAGCATGTACAATGTCCAGTAGCAAATATAGCCATACAGAAATTGAATTGTCAAAATAATAACGGAAATACGCATACAAACACATACACTCTAAAATGTATTTCTTATCACGGAATAAATAAGACCAGACTTTCCGGAAGACATACGAACATCAGACACGCCCAGCTTCATGTCAACAATGAGACATACGAACATCAGACACGCCCAGCTTCATGTCCCACAAATAGAATATGTCTCTGTGAGATCACTCTGACGACTTAAAACTACACCAAAACTTTCATGAACCTTTATCTGCGGAAACACAGTGTAGTTGAACAGGCCCTTGAATATCGAATCAACTGCGACATGTAAACAACATAGGTCGGGAATGCAGGAAGTTACTCTCATGAAACGGAAATGAAATAGGAAAATTTAATCATTATGATTAAGCTTGGAGGAAAGATGTCGATGCTGGTTTTATCATAGGAAACGGAATAACCGGCTGATGTAGAAGAGTCTGTAGTGTCATTGATTCCGAAAACTGGTCAATAAATGTCTTATCATTTAAGACAAGTTGTCATCAAAATATATCTGAAAGTGAAATTGAATGACTTCATAAGGTCTTTGTGACCTGTCTTGATAGGCTTGTCGGGAAAAAAAACCAACCTCGTACATTTTGTTCCCGTAGGTATACCAGTAAGCTGGTGTATTATCGAATGGCCTTACCATCAATAGACAATCTTTATGTTTGTAATACTAAAGCATGATTAACCAGTATTATTCTTTGGAACATTGTGTATTGTGTAGGTAATATTTCTCTCGTGATCAAGAAAGCCTAGTTCATATATAAAATGGAAAGAATTCTACGTCACTTATATTAATCAGCTTGCTTGGATTCAAGTACATGGATGGCCTTACTGTGATGGGATCTCTAAGTATCCATAAAAATCTTGCGTGCTCGGTCAAGTCTTCTCAGGTTTATTCTACTACTCAAACGAACTCTTTAACATAAAGTTGTGCTGGTGTCATTAAAACGGGCCTTAAAACTGTGACTACATACAAGGAAACATAACTCAAAGTCGTTCCTACAACATCAAAGTGAACAGAAAAAATCTCAATTGTAGTCGCCTGTACAATAAAGCAAAAGGGACGACAGGTGAGATTTTAACGCACTTTCGCCACTCGAATGAAGCACAATAGCATGAGATGTTCACTCTTCAGGAACACCTGGTCTTATTCCAATTGAATGTTTTTCAGATGTCTCCGTGTAAATAATTAATTTGTTTACATATTGTTAGTTTTTTAATTAGACGTTTAATTATGATTCTGTTTGCACCTTGGTATTTTTTTAAACAGGTGAACTGATTAAGTAGGATAGAGAACATCAAACCAGTTAAGCTATCGTTCTTGTCACGAAGAATTCCAAAGTTCGCATTGAGCGTCCCTATCAGTCTAGACCTTGAATTCAAATCAACAGACTTTATATCGAAAATCGTTGATTCTGTAGTATATGGTAAGCTACAGTAATAACAATAACAAATGACAAAACACGATATAAACATATATCACAATGCCGAACATTTAATATTGCTAACAGCCATGATTTCCGGGATGATATACAAATTGAAAAAGAAACTGTTTTCAGACTGTTTGATGGGTGTATTCACACACAAAATGATGTTTCCTTTTCTACCAAGCCTTTCTTTACCGTGCAATATCCCCATAATGACATGATGAATCCACTGGTCACTCCCGATTGAAATCAAAGCCAAAGGAATGGATTGTAAATCAAGAGTGACAAGTTTGAAACTATAAGGTAGTCAGTTGTATTTTGAAATAACTGGAGGGAAAAGTGTTTTGATTACTTTGTCTGCACTTTAACCTTAATTTGTCAATTTGTGACGGTATAGTTATAATATACCATAAAAATGTTAAAACACCGTAGGGCAATCCCCTATATAAAAATATCCAATATCAATGGCATACAAACATGAATGAAATAAAACATTAAAACGAATAGAAACATCTACCATTCAATAACAACATAGACTACCATAACCTCCTGTTAGATACAATATACAGGACAAATTCCGCATGGATAATTGTTGGTTGGTTTGTTTAGTTATCTGTGCTGTTTGGTTCGGTTTTATATTGTTTAACGTCTTTGTATCTGTGCTGTTTGGTTCGGTTTTATATTGTTTAACGTCTTTGTATCTGTGCTGTTTGGTTCGGTTTTATATTGTTTAACGTCTTTGTATCTGTGCTGTTTGGTTTGTTTTATATTGTTTAACGTCTTTGTATCTGTGCTGTTTGGTTTGTTTTATATTGTTTAACGTCTTTGTATCTGTGCTGTTTGGTTTGTTTTATATTGTTTAACGTCTTTGTATCTGTGCTGTTTGGTTCGGTTTTATATTGTTTAACGTCTTTGTATCTGTGCTGTTTGGTTTGTTTTATATTGTTTAACGTCTTTGTATCTGTGCTGTTTGGTTTGTTTTATATTGTTTAACGTCTTTGTATCTGTGCTGTTTGGTTTGTTTTATATTGTTTAACGTCTTTGTATCTGTGCTGTTTGGTTTGTTTTATATTGTTTAACGTCTTTGTATCTGTGCTGTTTGGTTCGGTTTGATATTGTTTAACGTCTTTGTATCTGTGCTGTTTGGTTTGTTTGATATTGTTTAACGTCTTTGTATCTGTGCTGTTTGGTTTGTTTTATATTGTTTAACGTCTTTGTATCTGTGCTGTTTGGTTTGTTTTATATTGTTTAACGTCTTTGTATCTGTGCTGTTTGGTTTGTTTTATATTGTTTAACGTCTTTGTATCTGTGCTGTTTGGTTTGTTTTATATTGTTTAACGTCTTTGTATCTGTGCTGTTTGGTTCGGTTTTATATTGTTTAACGTCTTTGTATCTGTGCTGTTTGGTTTGTTTTATATTGTTTAACGTCTTTGTTTAACGTCTTTGTATCTGTGCTGTTTGGTTCGGATTGATCTTGTTTAACGTCTTTGTATCTGTGCTGTTTGGTTCGGTTTTATATTGTTTAACGTCTTTGTATCTGTGCTGTTTGGTTTGTTTTAAATTGTTTAACGTCTTTGTATCTGTGCTGTTTGGTTTGTTTTATATTGTTTAACGTCTTTGTATCTGTGCTGTTTGGTTCGGTTTTATATTGTTTAACGTCTTTGTATCTGTGCTGTTTGGTTTGTTTTATATTGTTTAACGTCTTTGTATCTGTGCTGTTTGGTTTGTTTTATATTGTTTAACGTCTTTGTATCTGTGCTGTTTGGTTCGGTTTTATATTGTTTAACGTCTTTGTATCTGTGCTGTTTGGTTTGTTTTATATTGTTTAACGTCTTTGTATCTGTGCTGTTTGGTTTGTTTTATATTGTTTAACGTCTTTGTATCTGTGCTGTTTGGTTTGTTTTATATTGTTTAACGTCTTTGTATCTGTGCTGTTTGGTTCGGTTTTATATTGTTTAACGTCTTTGTATCTGTGCTGTTTGGTTCGGTTTGATATTGTTTAACGTCTTTGTATCTGTGCTGTTTGGTTCGTCTTTGTATCTGTGCTGTTTGGTTTGTTTTATATTGTTTAACGTCTTTGTATCTGTGCTGTTTGGTTCGGTTTTATATTGTTTAACGTCTTTGTATCTGTGCTGTTTGGTTCGGTTTTATATTGTTTAACGTCTTTGTATCTGTGCTGTTTGGTTTGTTTTATATTGTTTAACGTCTTTGTATCTGTGCTGTTTGGTTTGTTTTATATTGTTTAACGTCTTTGTATCTGTGCTGTTTGGTTTGTTTTATATTGTTTAACGTCTTTGTATCTGTGCTGTTTGGTTTAACGGTTTGATATTGTTTAACGTCTTTGTATCTGTGCTGTTTGGTTTGTTTTATATTGTTTAACGTCTTTGTATCTGTGCTGTTTGGTTTGTTTTATATTGTTTAACGTCTTTGTATCTGTGCTGTTTGGTTTGTTTTATATTGTTTAACGTCTTTGTATCTGTGCTGTTTGGTTCGGTTTTATATTGTTTAACGTCTTTGTATCTGTGCTGTTTGGTTCGGTTTTATATTGTTTAACGTCTTTGTATCTGTGCTGTTTGGTTTGTTTTATATTGTTTAACGTCTTTGTATCTGTGCTGTTTGGTTTGTTTTATATTGTTTAACGTCTTTGTATCTGTGCTGTTTGGTTTGTTTTATATTGTTTAACGTCTTTGTATCTGTGCTGTTTGGTTTGTTTTATATTGTTTAACGTCTTTGTATCTGTGCTGTTTGGTTTGTTTTATGTTGTTTAACGTCTTTGTATCTGTGCTGTTTGGTTTGTTTTATATTGTTTAACGTCTTTGTATCTGTGCTGTTTGGTCTGTTTTATATTGTTTAACGTCTTTGTATCTGTGCTGTTTGGTTTGTTTTATATTGTTTAACGTCTTTGTATCTGTGCTGTTTGGTTTGTTTTATATTGTTTAACGTCTTTGTATCTGTGCTGTTTGGTTTGTTTTATATTGTTTAACGTCTTTGTATCTTTGTATCTGTGCTGTTTGGTTTGTTTTATATTGTTTAACGTCTTTGTATCTGTGCTGTTTGGTTTGTTTTATATTGTTTAACGTCTTTGTATCTGTGCTGTTTGGTTTGTTTTATATTGTTTAACGTCTTTGTATCTGTGCTGTTTGGTTTGTTTGATATTGTTTAACGTCTTTGTATCTGTGCTGTTTGGTTTGTTTTATATTGTTTAACGTCTTTGTATCTGTGCTGTTTGGTTTGTTTTATATTGTTTAACGTCTTTGTATCTGTGCTGTTTGGTTCGGATTGATATTGTTTAACGTCTTTGTATCTGTGCTGTTTGGTTTGTTTTATATTGTTTAACGTCTTTGTATCTGTGCTGTTTGGTTCGGTTTTATATTGTTTAACGTCTTTGTATCGGTGCTGTTTGGTCTGTTTTATATTGTTTAACGTCTTTGTATCTGTGCTGTTTGGTTTGTTTGATATTGTTTAACGTCTTTGTATCTGTGCTGTTTGGTTCGGTTTTATATTGTTTAACGTCTTTGTATCTGTGCTGTTTGGTTCGGTTTTATATTGTTTAACGTCTTTGTATCTGTGCTGTTTGGTTCGGTTTTATATTGTTTAACGTCTTTGTATCTGTGCTGTTTGGTTCGGTTTTATATTGTTTAACGTCTTTGTATCTGTGCTGTTTGGTTCGGTTTTATATTGTTTAACGTCTTTGTATCTGTGCTGTTTGGTTCGGTTTTATATTGTTTAACGTCTTTGTATCTGTGCTGTTTGGTTCGGTTTTATATTGTTTAACGTCTTTGTATCTGTGCTGTTTGGTTCGGTTTTATATTGTTTAACGTCTTTGTATCTGTGCTGTTTTATGTTGTTTAACCTCCTATCAACATATATAGTTATGTATGGACGATCTCCCTATGAATGTTAGGTGGGATGTTTGTGGGAACAGTAATATGTCCATGAAAGTCTCTGACTGTGCAAAACTGAAGCAGACTTCCGAAGGCTACCAGTACAATTAGAATGTTAAAATTCCATGAACTTTTATGTTACAAAAATTACTACACAACACAAGAATATCCAAATATCCGGAAAATGATATTTACTAATTAAATGAAGAAGAAACCAACGCATAATATCTGAAAAATCAGATAAGGGAGAGAACTCTTGCGATTTTAATATTGATGTGAAATATGATTAGCAAATTAACCAACTCATAGAGTTATAGACAACATCAAAGTACGACAACCCACCCGGTCATATTAAGCTGATGGTGAGAGAGATAGGGGCAGCAAGTACATTTCTCATGCCCTACCAAGAGGGCAATTGTTTGTAAGAGTAGTAAGTAGTGCATGATGTGAATGATAAGAATGGTATTTCAATTGCAATCTTGATCGTTTTAATTTCAAAGTATGTATATGTGTGAAAGTAAACTTGCAGAGTAATAAGTCTTCCACCTCAAGTATCTTACCATCGGACCTCGATATCGTAGCTAGTTGAGTAAACAGTGAAAAAAAGTGTTTGTCCTCGTTTAATCATAAGCTTAATATATTTGCCTCTGCAGATTTGTCTGTCTGTCACCATTATATTGTAGTTTCTGTAATAGTTGTTACAAAAAAAAAATTTGAATACATCGCCAGATAACCAAAATATAGCCAACACTCTCTATCCGACGCGGATTCTACTCGTCGTTGAAATACATATCTTTGATCGGTTTATCAAGTGAACTATGTTGCGAATTAATGCGTATTGGTAATTAAGAAATATTCAAGAATATGTTTAAATGTTGAAATGTTATTTACATATGAGAGAAGCTAAAGGAGAAATGCCGTGAAAGGATACATGTTAAGGATCTCTTTGTTAATTTAATTTTGATAGATGAATGTCTTGCTGCCAATGGACAACATGCTTTAAGTGATTGGCCCCAGAGCCCCAACCCTGGTAAATCACTTTCTGTGTCTTGACAAAAAAATCTCCTTTTTTGTGGAATGCAAAAATAAAAGCACAAAACAGTGGGTGAATTATATTACCAACAGACCAGAAATATTCACTTGCGTGCCACCGATTTACTATGTCTCCACTCCCAAAGTTAAAGCCATTGTTCCAAGTCACAAAGATTCCCTGAATTTTTTGTATCCATCAAAAGTTTTCCTGACATGCAAATGGTTTTACTCTATTACAGTCATCGTCATTTAACATGTCCTGGCCGGGCAATTCTACACAATGCTCGGCGTTGAAAGCGTTATTTGGCTCATTAAGTCTCCAGAGAGGACTGGTTACTGTCAAGGTGTCACCGTTGACCCACCTGAAATTCCGAGGGAATTTTCCAGAGTTGTGATCAATAGAGCCGACCCATGCTGAAACGTCTGTAACGTAATTACATCATATATAAAATAAGAGGTGTTTATATTCATATATTGAATCTAAAATAAAAGAGAACCACCAATATTTAGTATTTTATCTAGTATTGTATTCAAATGTATTGTTTGATTTATATACTCAACGAAACATGAACCGCAAAATGAAATTATGCAATCAATACCCTTTGATATTTTGGGAAATTTGTATAAAATTTCATATCAATTTAAAGGGACAAGTCTACTCTTTACAATACTGTAGAAGAAAGGGGAGTGGGGGTCCTAATACGCCTGTCCAGCTCATCCCACGGTGTTCAATGAGAGACATGTCGGGGCTATATGTCTTTCTGTAAAATCATGTTATGACGTCTGAGAAGTGGAAGGACATGTGGTTGAAGGATCTGATTTCTGTATCGAACGGCATTGAGGTTTGGATGGATCCAGAGCAATTAAGGCGGATTTTACTCAAACCATTACAATCACGCATGCGTCTGCGAAACGCTCACCGCGTGTGCGATATGCCCTTCATCTTCTGCCTGAGCGATACAGACATATCATAGACTGGTCGGTGAACATCACACGCCTCCACTGACACTTCCCAAACCTACTCGGGCCCTGTCGGCGCATCCAGCAAAGACACATTACCTAAGGTATGCGACGCAGTCTCCACTGCAGTCTTAAATATGTTGTGCAAGTGCAGCAATCGGATCGTCCTGTCTTGTCGTTACCTAGGACGATCAAAAACTATCCCAGTTGCAAAAAATGTGTTTAGAGACAGCCGTGCGACAGCAGTATGGCTACGACCATCCATCGACATCGCAATTGCTTTATCTGTCTGAAATGTGTTAACGTGGCATTTCGGTCAATGACGAAACCAAAATGCCAACGTTGAAAATTAAGCCAGCTTGGCTTGAATCCGCGTGATTTGGACTAACGAAGCTCACAGTCAGACAATGACATTGCACGTTTGTCTGGTTTTAGGGTAGATTGTCGCGAAGGGAGATCATTATGGATGTAATACCTAACCAAATATTACATTCCAGATAAGGTGTACTGTAGGGGGGAACTAATAATAAATACAACGGTGAATTTAGAAATGTGAAGACTGAAGAGATGGTAGCCATTGAAATGTTCTGACTGCGTGTGTGTCTCCGTTAGCAATTGCTTGAGATTTATTTGTGCACTAGCTATATTCTGCCACTTTTCCGAATGCGCAAGTCTAAATTTTCCTTGTATAAGTGTCGAATTTGTTTTTTGCGAAAATAGTCCATTTCATTTCGCGCCACATGACACTGATAATCTCAATGAAAAAATATGTTTGTGTTGGCGGACAAACGGTACATCAGGTTGCAGAACAATTCCAATGTTCCAATTAGCTATCAAATAGACTTCATTGACGATCACGTGGGTTTGCGACTATTACAGACCCCGCGCTACTTCATCACGCTACCATACGCAAACCTGTCACTTTCCAATATGCGGTTAACGGTATAACCACAACGTCTAATAGCACGCTAAAACCTTTCAAGGCGGTAACGCATACATTTTGGTTCACCAGAAAATAGTATCCGTCGCAAAGGACACACATCTAGACAGCATCAACAGTGCTATTGCCGTCTGACACCACGTCGCTGACAATTTGAGTCCATGGTTTATTCTTGGGTCTCTATTGTCACCACTGCATTTTTGTGCAGTTCTAAGCCTGTTGCACAAGTGTTGCAATATCATGAAACGATCATGACAAGACGTTGTAACCTTCGATCCGTTCGACAGCAATTGTATTAGTTAGTCTAAGGCGACTGTATAGATGTGTTTTTGTAGATATTCAGAGTTTGTGCCACAACGTTTTGGATGTTTCTAGGCAACGGCGCATGCACTGTCCTATTGTGATTATCGTTGGTTAGTCTCGGCATCGTTTAAGCGTTTACAAACAAATTTCAATGTCGGACTATTATTACTGCTAAATACCCGAAGGATGACACACAAGTGTGAGAGGCAGGAAATGCTGTCATGTCTATCTGTGCACGTGCTAATCAGGATTTATACTGATATCCGGCGGACATATGATCACGTGGTGCTACCGAGTTCAATCAACCGTGAACAGATAGGGAATGTGTACGTTCATTCTATTGAGAACTCCTGACAATATTCAATCCTTTCGCATGTCAGAATTCGAGCACATGCTCCTAAATAATCGTTACAACATATTTCTAACTCGGAAAAGTGATAAAAATCCTTTATTTAATGTCAAGATGTCACATAGCATTACGCTATGATGTTAGAACTCTTTAATTAAGATCGGTACTTACATTATGAACTGAAGAAATCTACATCGGCTTTTGAAAAGATTTTTTTTCATATTTTTAGAAAATTTGACCAAATATTGTAAATTTTGTAGCATGGCATTACCACATATTAGTTCAAGCCGCCACCCTTTCACAACGTTTTACATGTAATTCATTAACAAGTGCCCGTTTACCTTGTGCGAGTGTTCTGTAGGCATCGATTTTCATCTGACTGTCTGTGATGATGAGATTCGCATTGTCATCCCTACAGACCGACCCAGCATTGAACCATGTTGACATTTGGTTGTAAAATCGAAGGCACGTTTGGAAAACTGGATGGAACTTGTATCCATGTAATCGGCAGATGTTTTTAACTGCAACTAAACATATATGACAGATATCTATGTATTGTTTTCTGTACTAATGAACGTAGAATTTATGTGATACATTTAGTACTATTAATGTCATTTTTGCCTTGATTGTTTTCTCTTTCGTTTTGTTCAAGATTTTAAAAGAACAACCACGAAGCTGACGACATCCAAATAAATCTTAATTGAAACTCAAAATCATTGAAACGAAGATAAGATAGTCGACAAAACTAAACAAATGAGCAAAGATGACTATTGAAAAATGAAACCGTTCAGCAAACATTGAATTGTTATGCAGCTGTCTTGCACGTCATAATCCGTAAGTTTATATATCCGTAAGATTTCAACCCGGAAGTAAAACAGTAAGTAACCAGTCATCATGTAAAAAGACTGAACGAACACATACCAGCGAATAGCACGTTTTAGGACATATTTAGATTTAGAAATAGAGCTAGAATTTACTTGTATTTCACAGTTTCGTATTTCAAAGACTCGTCAGTGATGGTAAGAAGCCCAGAGTTTAAAGCACAGGAAGCGACTGAGGAAAATTTAGTCCATAATTAAGTAAATTTCTTAGTTTTGAAATATTTAAATTCATACTAAGTCAGGTACATGTGTACATTCTGGACTGATCTGCTATTCGTATCAACTAAAACATGATAAGAAACAAAACATCGGGACCTAAAAACCACACGGAGTGTCAACCATATCCAATCTCGAAGCTTGCATAACAAGTAAATATAATTTATTTAAAACAAATTAAGAGTTAGAGTATAGACCAACAGTACAACACACTGTATCATACAGCTGTCTGCTCTGTCTTTCTAGTACACGTCAGTGATGCTAAAGGCCTATCGTGTGAAGCCTGGAGGAATATCATAAGTCATCAAAAGAAAAGCCAAATTTAGATGGGAAAGTGCATTTGTCCAATAATTGTCGTCACTTTTGTTTAATTTTAATTATTTTTTTTTTATAATTTTAGGTAAACGTCAAGTACATAATATATTCGCCAGTCGCAAAAGAATTGCACTTACGAGTCCATATATTTTTGTCATCGAAAGGCTGCCCAGCGATGTTGTATCCTCGGCATTCTCTGTTGTCAGATGTAAAAGCTACCCATGAACACACCAATGCGCGTAGTTTGCACTCCAATACACAGTCGATTTCACTTGAAGACTGGATGACGAAGCTGAGGATGATATCATCAATGACAACAGTCGTGTCCCTTTGATTCAGGGTGCCGGGGATCCACACGGTCATGTTTGTGAGTTCTGCACTGAAGCCTTGTAAAATTACAAGAAACAAATTTGATAATTAACACAGCTTTAGATATATTAGTTTACAAGTTTAAGGCAGAAGACAAATAGTAACCAGATATATGTGCCCTTTATCTCATACGACATGTTTTATGGATTTATTCCTTATTAAATGTGATCTTACGCAAATGCTGCTGTTCTTTTTGTCATTTTAGAAAACAATGGTGATCAGCCACTCCTACTTTGATTTTTGGGGAAATCGACACTAGCTTTCTCTTTGATTTGTTTCTCTCTTTGTTTTCCATTTGGAAAACGGGTTTTACTAGAAAGTATTACGCGCGATTGGTATGAGATTTCATGAACTAAGATGAACTTACATGTTGTAGTCGTAATGAAGGATATCAGTAGAAACAAATCATGCCGTAAGAGGGCGCCCATGGTTGTTGACTTTAGTATACAAGATCTAAATGACAAGGTCGCCTATCACAACCGGTAAAACAACTTTTTCATCCAACCCTTTCTTTATCAGCAGAGCGACGAACAGTCTGGATCAGTTCACATAAAAAATCGTCTTTTCAGGCCTGTCATAGTTGATGTACATAGTTTTTTTCGCTCTTTTCACACCACTTATCAACATCTGTTCCAGTCGGTAATGTGACATTTTATCAACGGTGTGTGACTTTGTTTGAAGAGATCAATGCTTCGCTGATAAATAATGCACACCTGATGTCATTCTAACTCACATTGCGTAGTCGAAATGAAGGATATCAGTACAATGATCATGCCGTTAGAGGGCGCCCATGGTTGTTGACTTTAGTATACAAAATCTAAATGACAAGGTCGCCTATCAAAGCCGGTAACAAGTGTCTTTATGCCAAATAGGATTCTATCTTTTTAGTTGAAAAATTAAAAGTCCGTGCTACGTCTTCTTGTTGTTAGTTTTAACATTAAGTTGCTACTTTTGTGGCATACTTCAGAAACCCAGACGTTTGATAATCAATTATTATTAAAGATTTAAGTTTTTGCATCCAGCCATATCTGTATCAGCAGAGCGACGAACAGTCTAGATCAGTTCACACAATAATCATCTTTTCAGGCCAGTCATAGTTGATGAAACGGAGTTTTTTTTCGCTCACACCACTTATCAACATCTGTTCCAGTCAGTAATGTAACATTTTATCAACGGTGTGTGACTTTGTTTGAAAAGATCAATGCTTCGCTAATAAATAATGCACACTTGGTGTCGTTGTCCTCCCTCCATATTCTATACACTGAATCGTGTCTTTCTTTACACCGAATCATATCATTCTTTACACTAAATCGTGTCTTTCTTTACAATGAATCATGTCTTTCTTTACGCTGAATCATGTCTTTCTTTACACTAATCGTGTCTTTCTTTAGACTGAATCGTGTCTTCCTTTATATTGAATCGTGTCTTCTTTTAACTGAATCATATCCTTATTTACACTGAATCGTGTCTTTCTTTACAATAAATCGTGTCTTTCTTTACACTAAATCGTGTCATTCTTTACACTGAATCATGTCTTTCTTTACACTGAATCGTGTCTTTCTTTACACTAAATCGTGTCTTTCTTTTAACTGAATCATATCCTTCTTTACACTGAATCATGTCTTTCTTTACACTGAATCGTGTCTTTCTTTACACTGAATCGTGTCTTTCTTTACACTGAATCGTGTCTTTCTTTACACTGAATCGTGTCATTCTTTACACTGAATCATGTCTTTCTTTACACTGAATCGTGTCTTTCTTTACACTGAATCGCGTCTTTCTTTACACTAAATCGTGTCATTCTTTACACTGAATCGTGTCTTTCTTTACACTGAATCATATCTTTCTTTACACTGAATCATGTCTTTTTTTACACTGAATCTGGTCTTTCTTTACAATGAATCGTGTCTTCCTTTACACTAAATCGTGTCTTTCTTTACACTGAATCGTGTCTTTCTTTACACCGAATCATATCATTCTTTACACTAAATCGTGTCTTTCTTTACAATGAATCATGTCTTTCTTTACGCTGAATCATGTCTTTCTTTACACTGAATCGTGTCTTTCTTTACACAGAATCTGGTCTTCCTTTACACTGAATCGTGTCTTTCTTTACACTGAATCATGTCTTTCTTTACACTGAATCGTGTCTTTCTTTACAATAAATCGTGTCTTTCTTTACACTAAATCGTGTCATTCTTTACACTGAATCATGTCTTTCTTTACACTGAATCGTGTCTTTCTTTACACTAAATCGTGTCTTTCTTCACACTAAATCGTGTCATTCTTTACACTGAATCATGTCTTTCTTTACACTGAATCGTGTCTTTCTTTACACTGAATCGTGTCTTTCTTTACACTGAATCGTGTCTTTCTTTACACTGAATCGTGTCTTTCTTTACACTGAATCTTGTCTTTCTTTACACTGAATCGTGTCTTTCTTTACACTGAATCGTGTCTTTCTTTACACTGAATCGTGTCTTTCTTTACAATCTGAATCGTGTCTTTCTTTACACTGAATCGTGTCTTTCTTTACACTGAATCATGAATCTTTCTTTACACTGAATCGTGTCTTTCTTTACACTTTTCTTTACACTGAATCGTGTCTTTCTTTACACTGAATCGTGTCTTTCTTTACACTGAATCATATCTTTCTTTGCACTAAATCGTGTCTTTCTTTACACTGAATCGTGTCTTTTTACACTTTATAATCGTGTCGTGTCTTCTTTACGCTGAATCGCGTCTTTCTTTACACTGAATCGTGTCTTTCTTTACACTGAATCGCGTCTTTCTTTACACTAAATCGTGTCATTCTTTACACTGAATCGTGTCTTTCTTTACACTGAATCATATCTTTCTTTGCACTAAATCGTGTCTTTCTTTACACTGAATCGTGTCATCTTTTAACTGAATCGTGTCATCTTTTAACTGAATCATATCCTTCTTTACACTTAATCATGTCATTCTTTACACTGAATCATGTCTTTCTTTACGCTGAATCGCGTCTTTCTTTACACTAAATCGTGTCATTCTTTACACTGAATGGTATCTTTCTTTACACTAAATCGTGTCATTCTTTACACTAAATCGTGTGTTTTTTTACGCTGAATCATGTCTTTCTTTACACTCGTGTCTTTCTTTACACTGAATCATGTCTTTCTTTACACTGAATTCTTTCTTTACACTGAATCGTGTCTTTCTTTACACTTTCTTTACAATCGTGTCTTTCTTTACACTGAATCGTGTCTTTCTTTACACTGAATCGTGTCTTTCTTTACACTTCTTTACACTGAATCGTGTCTTTCTTTACACTGAATCGTGTCTTTCTTTACACTGAATCATGTCTTTCTTTACACTGAATTCTTTACACTGTGTCTTTCTTTACACTGAATCGTGTCTTTCTTTACACTGAATCGTGTCTTTCTTTACACTGAATCGTGTCTTTCTTTACACTGAATCTGAATTACACTGAATCTTCTTTTTTACACTGAATCATGTCTTTCTTTACACTGAATCGTGTCTTTCTTTACACTGAATCGTGTCTTCTTTACACTGAATCGTGTCTTTCTTTACACTAAATCGTGTCATTCTTTACACTGAATCGTCTTTCTTTACACTGAATCGTGTCTTTCTTTACACTGAATCGTGTCTTTCTTTACACTGAATCGTGTCTTTCTTTACACTGAATCGTGTCTTTCTTTACACTGAATCGTGTCTTTCTTTACACTGAATCATGTCTTTCTTTACACTGAATCATGTCTTTCTTTACACTGAATCGTGTCTTTCTTTACACTGAATCGTGTCTTTCTTTACACTGAATCGTGTCATTCTTTACACTGAATCATGTCTTTCTTTACACTGAATCGTGTCTTTCTTTACACTGAATCGTGTCTTTCTTTACACTGAATCGTGTCTTTCTTTACACTGAATCATGTCTTTCTTTACACTGAATCGTGTCTTTCTTTACACTGAATCGTGTCTTTCTTTACACTGTCTTTCTTTACACTGAATCGTGTCATTCTTTAAACTCAATCGTGTCTTTCTTTACACTGAATCGTGTCTTTCTTTACACTGAATCGTGTCTTCCTTTACACTCAATCGTGTCTTTCTTTACACTGAATCGTGTCTTTCTTTACACTGAATCATGTCTTTTTTACACTGAATCATGTCTTTCTTTACACTGAATCGTGTCTTTCTTTACACTGAATCGTGTCTTTCTTTACACTGAATCTGTCTTTCTTTAATCGTGTCTTTCTTTACACTGAATCGTGTCACACTGAATCTGTCTTTCTTTACACTTCTTTACACTGAATCGTGTCTTTCTTTACACTGAATCGTGTCTTTCTTTACACTAAATCGTGTCTTTCTTTACACTGAATCGTGTCTTTACACTGAATCATGTCACTTTCTTTACACTGAATCGTGTCTTTCTTTACACTAAATCGTGTCATTCTTTACACTGAATCATGTCTTTCTTTACACTAAATCGTGTCTTTCGTTACACTGAATCGTGTCTTTCTTTACACTAATCGTGTCTTTCTTGATACTGAATCTGGTCTTTCTTTATATTGAATCGTGTCTTTCTTTACACTGAATCGTGTCTTTCTTTACACTGAATCGTGTCTTTCTTTACACTGAATCATGTCTTTCTTTACACTGAATCGTGTCTTTCTTTATACTGAATCATATCCTTCTTTACACTGAATCGTGTCTTTCTTTACACTAAATCGTGTCATTCTTTACACTGAATCGTGTCTTTCTTTACACTGAATCGTGTCTTTCTTTACAATGAATCGTGTCATTCTTTACACTAAATCGTGTGTTTCTTTACACTGAATCGTGTCATTCTTTACACTGAATCGTATCTTTCTTTACACTAAATCGTGTCATTCTTTACACTAAATCGTGTGTTTTTTTACGCTGAATCATGTCTTTCTTTATATTGAATCGTGTCTTTCTTTACACAGAATCTGGTCTTCCTTTACACTGAATCGTGTCTTTCTTTACACTGAATCATGTCTTTCTTTACACTGAATCGTGTCTTTCTTTACACTAAATCGTGTCTTTCTTCACACTAAATCGTGTCTTTCTTTACACTGAATCATGTCTTTCTTTACACTGAATCGTGTCTTTCTTTACACTGAATCGTGTCTTTCTTTACACTTAATCTTGTCTTTCTTTACACTGAATCGTGTCTTTCTTTACACTGAATCATATCTTTCTTTACACTGAATCGTGTCTTTCTTTACACTACACTGAATCGTGTCTTTCTTTACACTTCTTTACACTGAATCGTGTCTTTCTTTACACTGAATCTGGTCTTTCTTTACACTGAATCGTGTCTTTCTTTACACTGAATCTGGTCTTTCTTTACACAGAATCTGGTCTTCCTTTACACTGAATCATATCTTTCTTTACACTGAATCATGTCTTTTTTTACACTGAATCATATCCTTATTTACACTGAATCGTGTCTTTCTTTACACTGAATCGTGTCTTTCTTTACACTGAATCGTGTCTTTCTTTACACTAAATCGTGTCATTCTTTACACTGAATCGTGTCTTTCTTTACACTGAATCATGTCTTTCTTTACACTGAATCGTGTCTTTCTTTACACTGAATCTGGTCTTTCTTTACACTAAATCGTGTCTTTCTTTACACTGAATCGTGTCTTTCTTTACACTGAATCATGTCTTTCTTTACGCTGAATCATGTCTTTCTTTACACTAATCGTGTCTTTCTTTAGACTGAAATCGTGTCTTTCTTTACACTAAATCGTGTCTTTTTTTACACTTTCTTTATATTGAATCGTGTCTTTCTTTACACAGAATCTGGTCTTCCTTTACACTGAATCGTGTCTTTCTTTACACTGAATCATGTCTTTCTTTACACTGAATCGTGTCTTTCTTTACACTGAATCTGGTCTTTCTTTACACAGAATCTGGTCTTCCTTTACACTGAATCGTGTCTTTCTTTACACTGAATCATGTCTTTCTTTACACTGAATCGTGTCTTTCTTTATACTGAATCTGGTCTTTCTTTATATTGAATCGTGTCTTCTTTTAACTGAATCATATCCTTCTTTACACTGAATCGTGTCTTTCTTTACACCGAATCATATCTTTCTTTACACTAAATCGTGTCTTTCTTTACAATGAATCATGTCTTTCTTTACACTAAATCGTGTCATTCTTTACACTGAATCATGTCTTTCTTTACACTGAATCGTGTCTTTCTTTACACTGAATCATATCTTTCTTTACACTGAATCGTGTCTTTCTTTACACTGAATCGTGTCTTTCTTTAACTGAATCATATCTTTCTTTATATTGAATCGCGTCTTTGTCTACACTGAATCGTGTCATTCTTTACACTGCATCGTGTCTTTCTTTACACTGAATCGTGTGTTTCTTTACACTGAATCGTGTCTTCTCTACACTGAATCATGTCTTTCTTTACACTAAATCATATCTTTCTTTACACTAAATCGTGTTTTTTTACACAGAATCATGTCTTTCTTTACACTAAATCGTGTCATTCTTTACAATAAATCGTGTGTTTTTTTACACTGAATCATGTCATTCTTTACACAGAATCATGTCTTTCTTTACACTGAATCGTGTCTTTTTTACACTGAATCTGGTCTTTCTTTACACTAAATCGTGTCTTTCTTTACACTAAATCATGTCTTTCTTTACACTGAATCATATCTTTCTTTACACTAAATCGTGTCTTCTTTACACTGAATCGTGTCTTCTTTACACTGAATCTGGTCTTTCTTTACACCGAATCATATCTTTCTTTACTCTCAATCGTGTTTTTCTTTACACTTGTGTCGCATTGTCTGTAGATGATGCTTGCCAAACCAATTGTACAATAATCAATATACACGCAGGACATATATGTATGTACGGCTTCTGATTTGAAAATAACATCTAACACATAAAGGTCTATCTTATACCAAAAACAAAAAGAAGACATGTCGATCACACCCTTGGTTCCATTCTTCACCTATCGGTTGTGTAAAGTAACAATGATATCGGGATGTAATTGTGAGGTAGTATTTTAGAAAACCTCTGCATAATAAACCATATCAAGGTCTCTTTTTCAAAGTTTTCGAAACTATGAACTTTGCATATCCAAACACTTTGCAATTGTCCGTACTCAGATCTGGAACAGATCAGAGGACTATCTTCCGGTACGGAACAGAGAAGAGGGCTACCCTCCTGTACGGGACAGAGAAGAGGACTACCCTCCTGTACGGGACAGAGAAGGGGGCTATCCTCCTGTACGGAACAGGGAAGAGGGTTATCCTCCTGTAGGGGACAGAGAAGAGGGCTACCCTACAGTACGGAACAGAGAAGAGGGCTACCCTCCAGTAGTGAGGAAACCAGCCTGAAACAGGTGGTAAGCGGGAATGATGTGATTGTGAATGAAGGTCAGTGTGTCGCTAGCACCAACCACCATGTTGATTTACATATATGTACCCCGGCAAGATCGCAACCTTCAGTTCCTTCGGAAAATAGGAGTCAGACTGTTCTGATTAATAAAGGTTCTGAACTAGAAAACACTAGTATTCTACATTCTGTATGTGAACGATTAAAATCCGTCGAACTGTCGCTGAAAGAAAGTCTTCAAAAGGATAAGCACATGATAAAATTGATACAGGATATGAGATTTCTTTGATGGTGCCATAAACAGTGATAGTGAAACTCGGAACACAACAAAAACGTGCTTCGACGGTAAAAAACGTGTTTAACTCGAGATATTCAGTATTCCAACAGTAACACTATGGAACAGTATACGCGCAGAGGAAAGATTGAAAAGGAACGCCCACCACCCTGCTCGAACTCTTTTTCGGCGAAAGTAAGTGAGAAAAAGAACAGAGAAGTAGAAAATACTAACAAGGTGACTGAAAAATCGCTAAATAGCAACGGCTCGGATGACAAGGATGTTTTTATTGGTGTAAAACACAAACGCACAGCGCGGTATTACCTGACAGGTATAGGGCCAGAAACTACAAAAACTGGAATTTTTAATTATGTACAAGATAAGGGGGTCAAGGTAACAGATCTTAGATTGTTTAAGCAACGAAATGGTTCATACACCGCCAAACTTAATGTGACAGCCGATCACGTGAGTAAAATTGACCAGGATAATTTCTGGCCTGAAAGCGTCATCTGTAGACCGTGGCTCAGCAATAGAGAGTGGCAAGAAAGACTTGACAATAAAGAAAATCAGTCAAGATGGAAAACAAACGATAGTGGGTTCGATGTTAACCGTCGTTCAAATAACGTCGACTGGTACGAGGATAACGGAGACTATTATGACCGCTATAGTCGAGATTCTGAAAACACGTGGCGATATGACCCAGACCGCAACGACTACGACTAGACTGTTCGTTTGTTCATACATTTAATATGTTAACAATATCAGTAACGTTGCCATTGATCATGGCATTTTCAATAATGACATGGAATGTGAGAGGAATATTTTGCTCGAGCAATTGTGTTTCTGAACTGTTACAAGACACGAACTGCGATATTATTGCTATTACGGAACACGAATTATGCAATAACTTGTTACAATATCTCGAAGCAATTAATTCCATGTACTACCCTATTTGTGCCAAACAACCCGTGGAACCTGTTGAAAATAGGCGGGGGGCGCTTTTCTTGTTAAAAAGTCTTTGAAATTCACAGTGCGTCCATTAGACGAGGTAGCGAACAGTCGTATAGTAGCTGTCGAAATATACGGAAACAACTTTACAAGACCGATATATATATTTGGAGTGTATATGTAAAGTAGTAGCAACTTTGACGAATACAAGCTTACAATGCAATACCTTCATGACATTTTAACCTTTTATGAACAGAGATGGAAAGTCATTGTAGCCGGGGATTTTAACGCGCGTATTCTTGAGTATCCTAAATACCACGTAGCAAAGCAGAAAGCGAACGCCCTAAATGATGTCATTAACTATATGAACTTGTGTGTGGTAAATACCCTACCTATGTGCGCGGAACCAAAGTTCACGTTAAGACCATGTCAAACATGGACTATATCTTTACTGATCAAACTACTGTCTCCAATATCGCAAAGTGTTGCTTATTGGACAACGCAGAAACAGAACTTGCATCTGATCACCTACCAATCATAGCAAGCTTTGACTTTGACATTGCGTATTACGAAACAAGTATTGGAAATGCTATTGGTGAATGGCATGTTGCATGGCATAAAGCACGCATAGAAAATTTGATTGCCTACCAACTCCTGGTAACAGATTAACTTAAGAAAATTAGAGACTTTGATGGAACTACGTAGTTTGGTTTAGATGCTGTTTATGAACAACTCGTCTTGTGCATGTCTTTAGTATCAGAAGAAGCTATTCCTAATTCACAATTCAAGCATTACCTGAAACCATAGACGTTTTGCGTGGATCTGCGAGAATAAACCACGTGGTTTGCAGTTTCAATCATATCGTGAATATAAAGAAGCCAAAAACATCTTCAGGAATAAGCACACGAAAGCATATAACGAGTATATGTTAACAACGAACTTGATGAAGCAGCTGTTACGGATATCAGATTATTCTGGCGAACTGTTCGTAAGAGAAAAACCAGACGACGGACGAATGCACGCAGCTTCTTTCAGGGAATACGGTCATTCGAGACCCTACAGCAATTGTGGAAACATTCGCTGATTTCTATCAACATCTCTATGCCGACTGTACAAACGATGGCTCCATTGACGATTTTCCGCTTATTAACGTCGATGAATTAGATCCTCCTTGATACACTTGATACAGCAATAAGACAACTCAAATTTAACAAAGCCCCGGGCATGGATTCAATAACCAACGAGCATATTCTTTATGGTGGGAAAATGCGAGTAGAAACAATTACAACAAGATTTTAATGACAATCGCGCCACAGGTGATATCCCAAAATCGTGGAAAAGAGTGCTTATAGTTTCCATCGTCAAAGGCGGAAAGAAGAAAAAGAACGACCCTAATAACTACAGGCCTGTATCGCTTCTTCCTGTCTTATATAAACTAACGGAGAAAGTGGTCTACACTCGCGTACTGCAGTGGATGGAGTCTGAGAATATCGCATTCCCGAGTAAACAACAACAGGGATTCCAAAAAGGGCTCAGTTGTATCACAGCGTCATTTAACCTCCATGTAACCATTTACGAGAATATAGAACAATAAAGCAATGTTTTTTGTGGTATTTCTCGACACATACAAGGGCTTTGATACTGTGCAACACAGAGGTCTTTTTTAAAAACTATATGATCTTGGAGTGACTGGTAATCTATTTCGTATACCGTGTTGTGTCAAGATGGATGCCCGTGCAAAGGTCAGTTAGGCAGGGTAAAATTATCTCCACGTTTATGTACCTTGTTTACATAAACGACCTTCTGAACGATCTAGAATCTACGAATGTCGGCGCCCGCGTTATCTCTGTGAAGTGTTGTTTTCCGTGTTTTGTAGATGATATTGCCTTAGTAACCACAAGTCCAAAGGCATTGCAAACTCTTTTAAATGTCGCTAATAATTACTCTGTAAGATGGAAGTTTAACTTTAATTCATCAAAATGCTCTGTACTTACCTTTCGTTTTCGTAGAAATGGCTGCGTCTTCCCATGGCAGCTGAACATTTCACAGCTAGAAATAGCGGAATCGGAAACGCATTTAGGCGTAACGGTGTCCTCGGACTTGAAATGTTCGACCGCCATAGAGAATGCGTGTAGGAAAGGTCGGAATATGCTTCACGCCATTACACGACTAGGTGCTGACTGTGTTTATACTAATCCATTAACTCTAATTAGTATCTTCAAGAAAGTCATTCTCCCGTCCGTATTATACGGCTGTGAAATGTGGACAAACATAACAAAACGTGATATATAGAAGTTGGAAACCTTTCAACATTATGCTGTGAAGTTGATTCTTAATTTAAGAACATCCATGGGTTCAGACATGTGTGAGAGTCTGGTCGGGTTACAACGCATAACGGCGGAAATCGACAAAAAGAAACTTAACTTTTTGCAATGTCTTATTAACTGTAAAACAGGAAGTGTACAGAAGGAGATATTCGTACGTAGACTACACAAATACGTTTGGTCGAATCTCAGATTTAGTGTCCATTTTAGAAAAATACAACCTGATTTGGCTTCTCCAGAACTGCATTAATCATGCAGAATTCCCAACTAAGTTAAAATAGAAATATATAGTAAGAGGATCAATAATGATGAAAGAAAATGAACTATTATCCAGAAGAATGAATGTTGACCGTGACTTTATACGTTTTCAGGATATACATTCTAATTATTGTGAACCTTACACAGTTTTAAGTCAACCAGATATTCCAAATTCAACGAAACTGTTTTTATGTAAGATGCTGACATATATACCTAGTGAGCAATATCAAACTTGTAGGATTTGTGAACGGCCCATGTGTGACGTCATCAGGCACTTTGTGACTAATTGTACTATTACTTTTATCCTAAGAGATACTTTTATGTCAGAAGTTGTAGACTATTACGGCGTCCACGCATACGTCATTCTTTCTGGATTGCCGGAAGAAGATTTTGTAAAGACTAGTTTTAGAGGACAGAACAAGTTGCTTTTTTATGATAATGAGACGATGGACACGGAATTTATTTCCGACTGTGCATTCTATCTAAGAACATGTGCAAAACTATATTTCAGTGCCGTCAGTGCGATTAACTGAGTCGATTTCCGAGATATGAAATAATGCTGAACTCCTGATTAATTTCACTTTGTAAATTATCTTTTATTTTTGTTGTACTCTCGTTTATATGAGGAATAAAGATTGATGTATAGTCGCAAGGTTAATCTAGCATATCAGCGTCTGGACCCCATAACAAATAGTATATTGGCCTGTATAGTTTTCATTTAGATAGGTGTAATATTGAAAGGTGTTTTTAAAGTCTGCATTATAGGCACAATAAAGTTTAGTTATACAATAGATATAATAGGTAGTAGTATGAGGTGAAATTGTAGTTCTGTAGTATCTATTCATTTAATCTTTTACACACATAATCTTTACTTTTTTCTGTCTCCATCTTGGCTATTCATTTCGGACCATCTTTTTATTTATTATTTTTTATTAATTAATAAGGGGATTAACGTCCTCTGTTATGGCCTTTAGGCCTTTCAGAGGACGAGAAAAGATAGGAGGGGATAGAAGGGGGGAAAGTATGTAGTGAGAGGAAGGGAAGAGGATTATAGGAGAGGGTGGGGGGGGGGGGGGGGGTGTCGCCTGTACCTAACACCTAACCTAAGCATGGTAACATAGTATTTTTGTGTGTCCCTAACCGACTTCGCGTCCGAGGGTTTTCTTCTGGTGCTTTACACCGTCCCGATCTTCATCCGGCGATGGAGATAAGTGTCGTCCGAGGGAGGAGGGAGGATGGAGAGTATGTACTAATATTTTGTGTGTTAGGTCCGAAAAATTGTGCGACCTCTGAAACTATGGCGTTTAACTTAATGAGCTAAACGCAAGGGACTTACGACTGCCGTTAGGCGCTGGCCCTGGAGAATTATTTAAATTAGAAAAGATTGGGGAACCTGTTTATTTGAGGTGCACCGATGTATATGTAATTCTATCCTACCGCATATTAATTCCTATTTATTCATCAGGGTTATATATATAAATATATATCCACGCTATTCATATCACTGCCCTGATGTACTATTATAGTTTAATTTTGAAAAAAAAAAGTGTGCTAAATGTACTTATTAGAAAACTAACACACTGTGTGTGCGACCCTATTGGAACTAGTCGGTAAACTGTATGGTTTGATATATATTTTGGATGGCCGTCCGAGAGATTATTATCCTTGTCATTATCCCTACCTACGTATCTAGGAACCCCTGGACCGGCTTGCAATAAGCCTTCTCTTTTTCGAATAATCCAGGGGGTTCTTTTTCGTGCTAGGGCGGACCAACGTTCACACGGGACACCACAGCTTTAAGTCCCATCCGACGGACTGTATGTTAATAAAAAGTTATCAGTGCGCATGCAGGTGCTTTTTTTTTACTTTCTTCTTTCTTGTCTGTCTCTTTCTCCTGTAGGGTCCGATCTATCTGCAACAATGTTTTCATTTTTTTTAATAAACCACTCTAATCTTCCACTGGTTGTCTCATTCCGATGTTTTATAGTATATGTGTGCTATATGGTGATATATTAGTAGGGGTTGGACGGTATATACCTTAACTGACCTAGTGTGCAGGGAGTGCTGTTATTGTTTTACATGCTGGAGAAAGGGGGAACCGGAAGGGGAGGCGGGAGTGAATCATGCTGGGATTTAAAGGGGGGAGGAGAGGACAGGTGGTCGGGCAATGAAGAGGGTCATATTTCGTATTAATATTATTAATTCTATGTTGAGAATTGTTTTGCTTGCCCATATATAATCTGCTCTTACTGCAGAAATTAATAATAAAAACTTTTAAAATGGTGGATTTTAAAGGTAGAAACAAAACTAACTAGGGTAGGTTTGAAGTTGAGATATTAGTCTGGGATTATGGTCAATCAACGCCTACTTACAATTATTATGGACATGTTATATTAGCCGGGTTTTCTTGTGGTCACATTTCTGTAAACGATTTGTGTGTTGTATCTCTACTATAAGTGTTGGTAGTCTATTTATTTGGTTTGTTGTTGTGTACTTAACTAATTTTTGTGTTGGAGATGTTGTGTTCTTTATGTTGGTTTTTTGTTAATTAAGGGAGATTAGATCTTATTGTTTGTATAGTCTGGGTGCGGCGTGCTTGGATGGGCGGCCATGAAAAAGGGTCGGCTTCGGAGTTATTAAGATACCATCCTTAAGACGGCCTTAAAAAGTGCCATCTTACTATCCAAACAAAAGGAATTCTAAACTTAGATTCTTGTCCTTTGTCTTCCCGTGGCCAGGTTTCACACCTCAACGCCTGACTGCACCTCACCACTTTCCGGGTTTCTCACTTGACCGCATCCCTTTGTCTATCAAGGTCGCTTCTTCCTCGCTCTCCAGGTAAAACACCTGTCACCCTTCTTTTAATATACTGTAATTAGGTATTGTAGGCTTTCCTTTCCATTCATACCCTATAATATGGCCGGTCCATACAACAACAAACCCGCAGTGGTAATACTGACCCCTAGGGACAGGAAACCACTCCACGCGGGACGTGTACGCGGGGAAATCTCCCAGTACACTGGGGTGACAAGTGACGTCGGGGAGGTAAAGATGTTACAATCGGGTATCATTCCAATCCTCTGCGCCACGATCATGTGCACCACAAGGGCACTAAAATCACATCAGTGGACGGTACCTCATGTACTACACGACTGTCTAATCGGCCGTACTCCAAAGCCCCACCCAGAAACAAACAGAACAATACATACACAACAACAAAGGGGGTCATCTATCGGATCCCCCTTAACACATCCCTAACTTCCTTGGCCAAAATAAACAATATTAATACAGCCAGTAGGATGCACAACAAAGATAAACCTGCAACTTCAGTCCTACTGGAATTCAACACAAAAACATTGCCCAAGGAAGTCACGTTCAACAAAATATCACCCAATCACCGAATCTAACGCACCACACAACCAACAACAAAAACAGACTTCTAAACACACGGGAGAGTAGAAAAACATGGCGGACTAGGCAGATTACCTGTACAGGTGCTCCGAAGACTTATGGCTAACGACAAGCTTTTTGATGTATTCTACTGGCAAACATCTGACTGACAGTGACATAAGTAAGTGATTGTGCGATATCTAACTTTTTGTAGCAATTAATGACCTGAATGGGCCGCAAAGCTAAGAAACGTAAAGTGACAGTGATCAATCATAACCATTCACCCGTGACACCCGAGTATACTCACCCGTCACCCAGTGCCACCTATTCCTACTAGTGAGATGATTAAAGGGGCTCATAATGAACTTTATGGTTCCCCACCGTTCCCATCAGCCGGCCCACCTACACCTCTATATTACACTCCTCAGGGGCAATCCATACCACAGCAGTTTAATTATATCCCACCGGGCCCTGTGCGCCATACTTCAGCCCCCGTCCCATCACAGCAAACGTCCAACATGGAGCCTATCATAAAAGACATATACAGTAAATTGTCTAAACTGGACTCTCTTGACACAATATTAAACCGCCTCTCAGTGATTGAAACCAAATTTGGAAAAATTGAAAATGATATCTGCCTCATTAAACAGGAAATGAGTACACAGTGTGAGAGACTTGAGGGTGTTGAAATGAACAATTCTGTTTTGGAGAATAGAATTCAAAAAGTTGAACATGAAAGAGATATGGCACTCAGTCACTGTAACGAGCTAATGAAAACATGCTAGACCTACAATGAAGGTCAATGAAGGACAACCTACTATTTGGCGGTCTACCGGAGACTGGGGTGGGGGAGGACCCCGAGCAGGTTGTTAAGGAATTCATTCAATCAGAGCTCGAAATTGAGGAGAACCGACTTCCATGTTGTTCATAGGCTACGTAAGAGAATGGATGGTAGGCCGAGGTCAATAGTTGCCAAATTTGTCAGTAGGAAGGACCGTGAACGAGTCCTTACGGCTGCCCCCGTTAAGCTTTCATCAAAACGTCAGTTCAGTGTTAACGAACAGTTCCCCCTGGAAATAAATGAACGACGTCGTGTGCTATATCCAGTGTTTAAGGAGGCTAAGAGAAATAATCGCCAGGCCAGGCTTAAAGCTGACAAGCTCTATACCAGCAGTTGCATTCGAGCTACTCACGTCGCGTTGAAAAAATACAACTACAATTTTGTAAAAGAATTCTTAAACTGAGAAGTAATACCCCAAATTATATGATATATGGGGAACTTGGTCGTTATCCACTAGAAATGAATATTAAGACTCGAATGGTGACTTTTTGGCATAGAATTATTACAGATGAGAATAAATTATCATGTATACTCTGTAATTTAATGAACAAACTTCAGTCACAAGATCAAATCGATTTCAAATGGTTGAAGTCCATAAAGTCAATACTAGATAACACTGGATATGGCAGTCTATGGAGTAACCAACATATATGTACTGTTGATAGAATCTTTTTTGAAGTTTAAAGTTAAACAAAGATTAACTGATCAGTTTATTCAGAAGTGGTACCATGACACTGATATTTCTTCACGTGGGGAAACTTACTCAATCTTTAAAAGCAAATGGGAATTAGAGACTTATGTAATTAAACTAAACCCAGAAGATAGAAAAACATTGTGTAGATTTAGAACATCTAATTGTAAGTTACCAATCGAAACTGGTAGATGGACAGGTGTACCTCGCCAGGAAAGAATTTGTTTATTATGTAATATAAATATTGGCGATGAGTATCATTACCTTTATCAATGTGAAAACGACTATATTAAAGAAATACGTCAAAAACACTTACCTAAATACTATTACCAACAACCAAGTGTTTTGAAAATGAAAGGAATGTTCACTATTTGTAATGCCCCTTTACTTCGGAAAGTAACAAAATTTATACAAAAACTAGAAAAAATACTTAGTAATTTCTGAATCAATTGTATGTATCTAAAATTATATGTATGTATGTATGTATGTATGTATGTATGTATGTATGTATGTATGTATGTATGTATGTATGTATGTATGTATGTATGTATGTATGTATGTATGTATGTATGTATGTATGTATGTATGTATGTATGTATATGTGTATGTATGTATATGTGTATGTAAGTATATGTGTATGTATGTATATGTGTATGTATGTATATGTGCATGTATGTATATGTATATGTATGTATGTATATGTGTATGTATGTAGCACATTTCACTATGTATAACGTATCTGATTATTTGCAGACAATATGTAACAATGTATCTGATTGTATCTGATAACTGACCTCCTGTTACACACTTATGGTGTGTCTGGAGTGATTAATAAAACTTGTAAAACTTGTAAAAAAACTTGTAAAACTTAGCTGAATGAATTTCAATAATATACACGTTTAATACACCTATAAGCACACCCGTCTCTCCTTAATACTAGGATTTCATGTTTCTTACACAAATGTAGCGTAAAAATTGCTTCACAATAATGCTTCTCTTTTCATATATGAAATAATAGTAATGTTTATGTGGAAACTAGTGAAAACACTTCAAAATCATAGCCTGTGGGCTATATTTTTTTTTCAAAATAGTTGAAACAGGTGTCCAATTTCCACATATTTCACGGAGTGCCACACCCATACCTGTGTACGTAATTGACAAAATTAGTCACTTTGTCTTAAAGTTGCACTCAAATTTCACAGTCTTTCTCAGGTATAAAATGGATGTGTGAGGCAAACACATTTATTGATACCGGGGGCTCCAACCACGGCAATTTTTTAAAAATATGTCCCTGCTGCTCCAAGTGGTTTTGTTTTGTTTTGTGTGTGAGTGTGTGCATGTGTTTTTTTTTTCTCTTCCTGTGAATCTTTTACCCACACCCACAAAACAATACATACACACCATTTCTAAATGACCGAATTAATACAGTCTGTTTACACATGTGTACACGTATATATATTCTCTCTCAAGTTCGAAAATTCTCCCATATTCCATACTTAGAATGTGATATTTGTTAGCAATTAAATGCGATCAGTTCACGATTTTCCTGCCGAATATCATCATTTAGTTTAAATCTGAGCTTCTCTTCCAACCTATATACTGTGATATATTAAGCTGTATGTGTGTTTGTCCATTTCAGACTTAGTCACAATGTTGGCAACAAAATTATAGGAAATGTCAGTTCCTCTAACCTTTCCACTGTCGTCTTAGCACCACCTGAGCTGCTGCTTATATATCACTAATTTTCTCCAATAATTTAGAGCTATAACTCCCGGTTTACCCATGGTCACAAATTTACTTTAAATGGTGATAAATATCCAAATCAAAGTCCAGTACAGTTGAGTATAATCATACAGTCACACCACACAAGTACATGTACACTGTATACACCACGGGCGCGTCGTTAACAGTTGTCATCACGGTAGGGTCTTAATCCATTGTTAGATTTTCTAAGATTCAAATGTCACTTTTCTACCCTCGCATGTAGAAATTACCTAAATAGTACTGTCCATAAACCCATAAACCATGTACCATCCAAAAATTAGGGTTATTGATGACCTCAAAATTCCGAAATAAGACATAATTTCAGGAGCCCAAAATTGTATGGCATAGCTGGTCCGCGTGACCTTGACCTTATGGTGTGTCTGGAGTGATTAATAAAACTTGTAAAACTTGTAAAAGAACTTGTAAAACTTAGCTGAATGAATTTCAATAATATACACGTTAAACGCACTAATCCTAACTTCTTATAATTGACCAACGAACAAACCAACAACACCCTTCCCCACCCCCACCCTCCAAATACACCCACCTACCCGAAAGTAAAGGAAAATCCACCTTCCCACCCAACCCCACAGGACTACTTCACATCACACACTTTTTTGTTATAAACAATTGATACCTGCTACAACTTCTAAGTCGCCGCCCCGTCCCCCGTCTCCCACCCGACAAGTACACACTCACGCCCGGCCCCGCCCATTTATGATTAGGTGAATGAATTTCAATAATATACACGTTAAACCAACAGTTAATACACCTATGAGCTGACACGGTATCGGTTTATTTCTTAATACTACGCATGTACAATCTGAATTCAAATACACACATGTAGTGTACCGACTAACGCTAAAAATTGCCACTTTCAACCAACAATCATTTCATATATGAAATAATAGTAATGTTTATGTGGAAACTAGTGAAAACACTTCAAAATCATACTCTGAAATCGAGGCAATTTCCGCTATACATTTTTTTTTTTTTCAAAATAGTTGAAACAGGTGGTATTATTCCAATTTCCACATATGTCAGTTTACCCAGTTGCAGGAGTCGTTTTCACTGTCCGTGCACGTGGGTACGTTGTCGTGTATACCTGTGTACGTATGTGTATAGTGCACGATCAAAGGTAAGTATCGTCGTCGTCTATACGATAGAGAATTATCCTGAATATAAAGTTGTTCTGACTCAAATTTCTAAAGTATAAATTTAACCCAGAATGTATAAAATGGATGTGTGAGCCAAACACATTTATTGCGAAAGGCTGAGTCCGGGGGCTCCAACCACGGCAGTTTTATTTTTTAAAAATATGAAATCCGATTCTCCTATTTGTGTGGTTTTGTTTTGTTTTGTGTGTGAGTGTGTGCATGTGTTTTTTTTTTTTTTTTTTCCTTTTTTCCCCTCTCACCTGTGACTGTTACTAGCGCGCGCACACCCACACCCACAAACACACCCCCATACATACACACCATTTCTTTATTTTCGAGTTTGATATCTAGACAACACAGAATTAATACATGTTTGCGTAGAGTCGAGTCAAGTACACATGTGTACACGTATATATATGATCACACATACAATACAGCACAACACACATGTGGATACGATGACGTATGAATTGGGAGGGAAAAAAAACCCCAAAAAACATATTCCATACTTAGAATGTGATATTTGTTAGCAATTAAATGCGATAATCGAATCGAAAATGGTGGAGACTATGGATTGAGATTAAGTATAGCAGGAATTCGATAAATGTGCTTCCATGTCTATGATATTTACCCATTCTAAATCTAAATTATTCACAAATACCATTTATTACCATATATACAATGAACATGTATATATTAAGAAACTAAGTAAATAGTGTGTTTATGAAAATAACGCATATATTACGAATTTAGAACAATTCTATTCAACTAATAGTGAAACCGCACTGACAAAATTATAGGAAAATGTCATGTAGCTCACTCATTACGAAACCGATTTAAATTTTGAAAACACCATTCGTTTGCCTATCTATCCGTTAGCAAATAGGTGTATATATCACTAATTTTCTCCAATAATTTAGAGCTATAAACAACGTTTATTCACACCAAGGAAACACAAATTACTTGTTTTCCACACAGACAGGCTAACGCGCCGTTAGGTGTCCTCGGCGAGGTGCAGCAAAAAGCGCTTAAACGGCTGAGCGAGGACGGGCGGGGCATACAGCTTACCTAGCACTGACTAGCGCAGTTCTCGACGAATCACATCCAGACGAATCCGAAGATGGCAGAGAAGACTCCAGTGAAGAAAGCAGTGAAGAAGCCAAAGACCCCGGCAGCTCATCCAAAGTACAGCGACATGGTGGCCACTGCAGTGGGAAGTCTGAAGGAACGTGGAGGCTCGTCCCGTCAGGCAATACTGAAATACATCATGGCTAACTTCAAAGTGGGATCCGACGCTAAGGCTATCAACGCACACCTGAAGATCGCCCTCCGGAACGGCGTGAAGAAAGGAGCCCTGAAACAGTCGAAAGGAACCGGAGCTGCTGGATCATTCAAGCTCGGAGAGAAACCTAAACCCGCCAAAAAACCAGCCGCTAAGAAAGTGGTTAAGCCGAAAGCAGCAAAACCTAAGAAACCGGCGGCGAAGAAAGCGACTACGTCGGCGACGGCTAAGAAACCAAAGGCAAAGACACCCAAGAAAGCAGCTACCAAGAAAACCACGGAGAAGAAACCATCCAAGAAAACTACCAAGCCCAAGACCCCTAAGAAAAAGGCTATCAAGTCTCCGAAGAAAGCTAAGACAGACAAGCCTAAGAAAGCCAAGGCTGCAAAAAAATAAGATGTATATCTTACACCGTCCGAACGACACGTAAACAGTCCTTTTTAGGACTACCCACATGTCACGAAAATCATCCAATTACGCCTCGAAAAATACGCAAAACGCACTAATCCTAACTTCTTATAATTGACCAACGAACAAACCAACAACACCCTTCCCCACCCCCACCCTCCAAATACACCCACCTACCCGAAAGTAAAGGAAAATCCACCTTCCCACCCAACCCCACAGGACTACTTCACATCACACACTTTTTTGTTATAAACAATTGATACCTGCTACAACTTCTAAGTCGCCGCCCCGTCCCCCGTCTCCCACCCGACAAGTACACACTCACGCCCGGCCCCGCCCATTTATGATTAGGTGAATGAATTTCAATAATATACACGTTAAACCAACAGTTAATACACCTATAAGCTGACACGGTATCGGTTTATTTCTTAATACTACGCATGTACAATCTGAATTCAAATACACAAATGTAGTGTACCGACTAACGCTAAAAATTGCCACTTTCAACCAACAATCATTTCATATATGAAATAATAGTAATGTTTATGTGGAAACTAGTGAAAACACTTCAAAATCATACTCTGAAATCGAGACAATTTCCGCTATACATTTTTTTTTCAAAATAGTTGAAACAGGTGGTATTATTCCAATTTCCACATATTTCAGTTTACCCAGTTGCAGGAGTCGTTTTCACTGTCCGTGCACGTGGGTACGTTGTCGTGTATACCTGTGTACGTATGTGTATAGTGCACGATCAAAGGTAAGTATCGTCGTCGTCTATACGATAGAGAATTATCCTGAATATAAAGTTGTTCTGACTCAAATTTCTAAAGTATAAATTTAACCCAGAATGTATAAAATGGATGTGTGAGCCAAACACATTTATTGCGAAAGGCTGAGTCCGGGGGCTCCAACCACGGCAGTTTTATTTTTTAAAAATATGAAATCCGATTCTCCTATTTGTGTGGTTTTGTTTTGTTTTGTGTGTGAGTGTGTGCATGTGTTTTCCTTTTTTCCCCTCTCACCTGTGACTGTTACTAGCGCGCGCACACCCACACCCACAAACACACCCCCATACATACACACCATTTCTTTATTTTCGAGTTCGATATCTAGACAACACAGAATTAATACATGTTTGCGTAGAGTCGAGTCAAGTACACATGTGTACACGTATATATATGATCACACATACAATACAGCACAACACACATGTGGATACGATGACGTATGAATTGGGAGGGAAAAAAACCCCCAAAAAACATATTCCATACTTAGAATGTGATATTTGTTAGCAATTAAATGCGATAATCGAATCGAAAATGGTGGAGACTATGGATTGAGATTAAGTATAGCAGGAATTCGATAAATGTGCTTCCATGTCTATGATATTTACCCATTCTAAATCTAAATTATTCACAAATACCATTTATTACCATATATACAATGAACATGTATATATTAAGAAACTAAGTAAATAGTGTGTTTATGAAAATAACGCATATATTACGAATTTAGAACAATTCTATTCAACTAATAGTGAAACCGCACTGACAAAATTATAGGAAAATGTCATGTAGCTCACTCATTACGAAACCGATTTAAATTTTGAAAACACCATTCGTTTGCCTATCTATCCGTTAGCAAATAGGTGTATATATCACTAATTTTCTCCAATAATTTAGAGCTATAAACAACGTTTATTCACACCAAGGAAACACAAATTACTTGTTTTCCACACAGACAGGCTAACGCGCCGTTAGGTGTCCTCGGCGAGGTGCAGCAAAAAGCGCTTAAACGGCTGAGCGAGGACGGGCGGGGCATACAGCTTACCTAGCACTGACTAGCGCAGTTCTCGAACAATCACATCCAGACGAATCCGAAGATGGCAGAGAAGACTCCAGTGAAGAAAGCAGTGAAGAAGCCAAAGACCCCGGCAGCTCATCCAAAGTACAGCGACATGGTGGCCACTGCAGTGGGAAGTCTGAAGGAACGTGGAGGCTCGTCCCGTCAGGCAATACTGAAATACATCATGGCTAACTTCAAAGTGGGATCCGACGCTAAGGCTATCAACGCACACCTGAAGATCGCCCTCCGGAACGGCGTGAAGAAAGGAGCCCTGAAACAGTCGAAAGGAACCGGAGCTGCTGGATCATTCAAGCTCGGAGAGAAACCTAAACCCGCCAAAAAACCAGCCGCTAAGAAAGTGGTTAAGCCGAAAGCAGCAAAACCTAAGAAACCGGCGGCGAAGAAAGCGACTACGTCGGCGACGGCTAAGAAACCAAAGGCAAAGACACCCAAGAAAGCAGCTACCAAGAAAACCACGGAGAAGAAACCATCCAAGAAAACTACCAAGCCCAAGACCCCTAAGAAAAAGGCTATCAAGTCTCCGAAGAAAGCTAAGACAGACAAGCCTAAGAAAGCCAAGGCTGCAAAAAAATAAGATGTATATCTTACACCGTCCGAACGACACGTAAACAGTCCTTTTTAGGACTACCCACATGTCACGAAAATCATCCAATTACGCCTCGAAAAATACGCAAAAAGCACTAATCGTAACTTCTTATAATTGACCAACGAACAAACCAACAACACCCTTCCCCACCCCCACCCTCCAAATACACCCACCTACCCGAAAGTAAAGGAAAATCCACCTTCCCACCCAACCCCACAGGACTACTTCACATCACACACTTTTTTGTTATAAACAATTGATACCTGCTACAACTTCTAAGTCGCCGCCCCGTCCCCCGTCTCCCACCCGACAAGTACACACTCACGCCCGGCCCCGCCCATTTATGATTAGGTGAATGAATTTCAATAATATACACGTTAAACCAACAGTTAATACACCTATAAGCTGACACGGTATCGGTTTATTTCTTAATACTACGCATGTACAATCTGAATTCAAATACACAAATGTAGTGTACCGACTAACGCTAAAAATTGCCACTTTCAACCAACAATCATTTCATATATGAAATAATAGTAATGTTTATGTGGAAACTAGTGAAAACACTTCAAAATCATACTCTGAAATCGAGACAATTTCCGCTATACATTTTTTTTTCAAAATAGTTGAAACAGGTGGTATTATTCCAATTTCCACATATTTCAGTTTACCCAGTTGCAGGAGTCGTTTTCACTGTCCGTGCACGTGGGTACGTTGTCGTGTATACCTGTGTACGTATGTGTATAGTGCACGATCAAAGGTAAGTATCGTCGTCGTCTATACGATAGAGAATTATCCTGAATATAAAGTTGTTCTGACTCAAATTTCTAAAGTATAAATTTAACCCAGAATGTATAAAATGGATGTGTGAGCCAAACACATTTATTGCGAAAGGCTGAGTCCGGGGGCTCCAACCACGGCAGTTTTATTTTTTAAAAATATGAAATCCGATTCTCCTATTTGTGTGGTTTTGTTTTGTTTTGTGTGTGAGTGTGTGCATGTGTTTTTTTTTTCCTTTTTTCCCCTCTCACCTGTGACTGTTACTAGCGCGCGCACACCCACACCCACAAACACACCCCCATACATACACACCATTTCTTTATTTTCGAGTTCGATATCTAGACAACACAGAATTAATACATGTTTGCGTAGAGTCGAGTCAAGTACACATGTGTACACGTATATATATGATCACACATACAATACAGCACAACACACATGTGGATACGATGACGTATGAATTGGGAGGGAAAAAAACCCCCAAAAAACATATTCCATACTTAGAATGTGATATTTGTTAGCAATTAAATGCGATAATCGAATCGAAAATGGTGGAGACTATGGATTGAGATTAAGTATAGCAGGAATTCGATAAATGTGCTTCCATGTCTATGATATTTACCCATTCTAAATCTAAATTATTCACAAATACCATTTATTACCATATATACAATGAACATGTATATATTAAGAAACTAAGTAAATAGTGTGTTTATGAAAATAACGCATATATTACGAATTTAGAACAATTCTATTCAACTAATAGTGAAACCGCACTGACAAAATTATAGGAAAATGTCATGTAGCTCACTCATTACGAAACCGATTTAAATTTTGAAAACACCATTCGTTTGCCTATCTATCCGTTAGCAAATAGGTGTATATATCACTAATTTTCTCCAATAATTTAGAGCTATAAACAACGTTTATTCACACCAAGGAAACACAAATTACTTGTTTTCCACACAGACAGGCTAACGCGCCGTTAGGTGTCCTCGGCGAGGTGCAGCAAAAAGCGCTTAAACGGCTGAGCGAGGACGGGCGGGGCATACAAAAGGAAGTCAGTCCATATTGTCCAAACTGTGGTGAACCGGAAACCATAGAACACATTCTGTTCGAATGCACCACCCATGACACCAAAACCAAATTGAGCATATAGACAATATGAAATTCGAAACCATTCCAACCCTCCAAAACAACATAGAAAATATGTATTCGACCAATTAACCTCCTATCTAACGGATATTGATTATATTGATAAAATCTAGGAAAGCGATATAATTATATATATATATATATATATAAAAAAAAAAAAAAAAATAATAAAAAAAACACACACACACACGCAATATACGCAATTATGAGTCCACGTCCAGTATAGAATAAAAACACAAATAGGTACTACTTGTAGATCGTACAACCACTGCTTACTATAACTGGATAAACAGTGGACGTATTCGAATCTACATGTCCCCAATGGGTGGTCAGTAACCTATGGTAGGTAGGGAAACCAGGATACACAGCCCTCTGTAATTGACTTTACAGGGAGGTGTATTCAACACTGGACACAGGACTATAATTTCACCACCTCACACATACCAACAATACCCTTTAATACATGCCAATAACACACACCACATCCCTTAGCAGGGGACATTGTAAAAAAAAAAAAAAAACATTAAGATTCCCCCCCCCCCCCCCATTTTTTTTTTTTTTTTTTTTTTTTTTTTTTTAAACCATACCCACAACACCACATACACACACAAAAACATCTCCTACATAAATACAACATACACTGGGCCGAAACCCAAAGCCAACAACCATTACAAAATCTCTTCCACCCTACCTTCCACCTTCTAATATACAAATCCCTGCTCTAGTAGGGTAGACATGTAGACGATTATACACAGTAATCTACAGTCTCCCGAACGACATCGATTGTATAATAATTCACATTTATTCTCACTAATCCCAAAAATCTACGCTAACCCAATTCCAGCACATTCTTTACATCACCCCATCACATCCACTCTCATAACTGAACTTAATAACACAGTTCCCCACTTTTAAAATCCACTCTAGACCAGCATGACTAACCTTGTCAAATGGTGGCTAGTAATCCCATCTACAAATAACAAACCTACACCAGCTAACAAGCTAAACCTATTTTCCAATTTCCGACTTTCCCATACACTCTCTCCCGCTATCTTCTAAAACTTCTTGTCCTTCGGAAGGGACGTTAAACGGGGGTCCGGTGTACAGTGAGTCACGCCGTGCACGTTAATGAACCTCTGCTGGTTTTCGAAAAAGAGAAGGCTAACTGCTAGCCGCCACAGAGCATAGGTTTATATTAGGGAAATATAAAGTGAGACTAGAGTAGGACTAGGCGTTTCTGTGACAGTCCAAAATTTCCCCAGTTTTTTTTTTTTTTTTTTTTCTTTAGACGTTAGGGTATAGATATAGTCAGATCTGTCCTCCCCATATTAGACCTGTTTGGTGATTACTAAAAAGCGAAATTGCACACCCTAAAGCCTCGGCCCTACCAGCCCCCTCCCCCTTAGTGTCCTAGGCTCGGTTATAACCGGAACAAGGACGTTAAGCTAAAAAAAAAAAAAAAAAAAAGGGCGGGGCATACAGCTTACCTAGCACTGACTAGCGCAGTTCTCGAACAATCACATCCAGACGAATCCGAAGATGGCAGAGAAGACTCCAGTGAAGAAAGCAGTGAAGAAGCCAAAGACCCCGGCAGCTCATCCAAAGTACAGCGACATGGTGGCCACTGCAGTGGGAAGTCTGAAGGAACGTGGAGGCTCGTCCCGTCAGGCAATACTGAAATACATCATGGCTAACTTCAAAGTGGGATCCGACGCTAAGGCTATCAACGCACACCTGAAGATCGCCCTCCGGAACGGCGTGAAGAAAGGAGCCCTGAAACAGTCGAAAGGAACCGGAGCTGCTGGATCATTCAAGCTCGGAGAGAAACCTAAACCCGCCAAAAAACCAGCCGCTAAGAAAGTGGTTAAGCCGAAAGCAGCAAAACCTAAGAAACCGGCGGCGAAGAAAGCGACTACGTCGGCGACGGCTAAGAAACCAAAGGCAAAGACACCCAAGAAAGCAGCTACCAAGAAAACCACGGAGAAGAAACCATCCAAGAAAACTACCAAGCCCAAGACCCCTAAGAAAAAGGCTATCAAGTCTCCGAAGAAAGCTAAGACAGACAAGCCTAAGAAAGCCAAGGCTGCAAAAAAATAACATGTATATCTTACACCGTCCGAACGACACGTAAACAGTCCTTTTTAGGACTACCCACATGTCACGAAAATCATCCAATTACGCCTCGAAAAATACGCAAAACGCACTAATCCTAACTTCTTATAATTGACCAACGAACAAACCAACAACACCCTTCCCCACCCCCACCCTCCAAATACACCCACCTACCCGAAAGTAAAGGAAAATCCACCTTCCCACCCAACCCCACAGGACTACTTCACATCACACACTTTTTTGTTATAAACAATTGATACCTGCTACAACTTCTAAGTCGCCGCCCCGTCCCCCGTCTCCCACCCGACAAGTACACACTCACGCCCGGCCCCGCCCATTTATGATTAGGTGAATGAATTTCAATAATATACACGTTAAACCAACAGTTAATACACCTATAAGCTGACACGGTATCGGTTTATTTCTTAATACTACGCATGTACAATCTGAATTCAAATACACAAATGTAGTGTACCGACTAACGCTAAAAATTGCCACTTTCAACCAACAATCATTTCATATATGAAATAATAGTAATGTTTATGTGGAAACTAGTGAAAACACTTCAAAATCATACTCTGAAATCGAGACAATTTCCGCTATACATTTTTTTTTCAAAATAGTTGAAACAGGTGGTATTATTCCAATTTCCACATATTTCAGTTTACCCAGTTGCAGGAGTCGTTTTCACTGTCCGTGCACGTGGGTACGTTGTCGTGTATACCTGTGTACGTATGTGTATAGTGCACGATCAAAGGTAAGTATCGTCGTCGTCTATACGATAGAGAATTATCCTGAATATAAAGTTGTTCTGACTCAAATTTCTAAAGTATAAATTTAACCCAGAATGTATAAAATGGATGTGTGAGCCAAACACATTTATTGCGAAAGGCTGAGTCCGGGGGCTCCAACCACGGCAGTTTTATTTTTTAAAAATATGAAATCCGATTCTCCTATTTGTGTGGTTTTGTTTTGTTTTGTGTGTGAGTGTGTGCATGTGTTTTTTTTTTCCTTTTTTCCCCTCTCACCTGTGACTGTTACTAGCGCGCGCACACCCACACCCACAAACACACCCCCATACATACACACCATTTCTTTATTTTCGAGTTCGATATCTAGACAACACAGAATTAATACATGTTTGCGTAGAGTCGAGTCAAGTACACATGTGTACACGTATATATATGATCACACATACAATACAGCACAACACACATGTGGATACGATGACGTATGAATTGGGAGGGAAAAAAACCCCCAAAAAACATATTCCATACTTAGAATGTGATATTTGTTAGCAATTAAATGCGATAATCGAATCGAAAATGGTGGAGACTATGGATTGAGATTAAGTATAGCAGGAATTCGATAAATGTGCTTCCATGTCTATGATATTTACCCATTCTAAATCTAAATTATTCACAAATACCATTTATTACCATATATACAATGAACATGTATATATTAAGAAACTAAGTAAATAGTGTGTTTATGAAAATAACGCATATATTACGAATTTAGAACAATTCTATTCAACTAATAGTGAAACCGCACTGACAAAATTATAGGAAAATGTCATGTAGCTCACTCATTACGAAACCGATTTAAATTTTGAAAACACCATTCGTTTGCCTATCTATCCGTTAGCAAATAGGTGTATATATCACTAATTTTCTCCAATAATTTAGAGCTATAAACAACGTTTATTCACACCAAGGAAACACAAATTACTTGTTTTCCACACAGACAGGCTAACGCGCCGTTAGGTGTCCTCGGCGAGGTGCAGCAAAAAGCGCTTAAACGGCTGAGCGAGGACGGGCGGGGCATACAGCTTACCTAGCACTGACTAGCGCAGTTCTCGAACAATCACATCCAGACGAATCCGAAGATGGCAGAGAAGACTCCAGTGAAGAAAGCAGTGAAGAAGCCAAAGACCCCGGCAGCTCATCCAAAGTACAGCGACATGGTGGCCACTGCAGTGGGAAGTCTGAAGGAACGTGGAGGCTCGTCCCGTCAGGCAATACTGAAATACATCATGGCTAACTTCAAAGTGGGATCCGACGCTAAGGCTATCAACGCACACCTGAAGATCGCCCTCCGGAACGGCGTGAAGAAAGGAGCCCTGAAACAGTCGAAAGGAACCGGAGCTGCTGGATCATTCAAGCTCGGAGAGAAACCTAAACCCGCCAAAAAACCAGCCGCTAAGAAAGTGGTTAAGCCGAAAGCAGCAAAACCTAAGAAACCGGCGGCGAAGAAAGCGACTACGTCGGCGACGGCTAAGAAACCAAAGGCAAAGACACCCAAGAAAGCAGCTACCAAGAAAACCACGGAGAAGAAACCATCCAAGAAAACTACCAAGCCCAAGACCCCTAAGAAAAAGGCTATCAAGTCTCCGAAGAAAGCTAAGACAGACAAGCCTAAGAAAGCCAAGGCTGCAAAAAAATAAGATGTATATCTTACACCGTCCGAACGACACGTAAACAGTCCTTTTTAGGACTACCCACATGTCACGAAAATCATCCAATTACGCCTCGAAAAATACGCAAAACGCACTAATCCTAACTTCTTATAATTGACCAACGAACAAACCAACAACACCCTTCCCCACCCCCACCCTCCAAATACACCCACCTACCCGAAAGTAAAGGAAAATCCACCTTCCCACCCAACCCCACAGGACTACTTCACATCACACACTTTTTTGTTATAAACAATTGATACCTGCTACAACTTCTAAGTCGCCGCCCCGTCCCCCGTCTCCCACCCGACAAGTACACACTCACGCCCGGCCCCGCCCATTTATGATTAGGTGAATGAATTTCAATAATATACACGTTAAACCAACAGTTAATACACCTATAAGCTGACACGGTATCGGTTTATTTCTTAATACTACGCATGTACAATCTGAATTCAAATACACAAATGTAGTGTACCGACTAACGCTAAAAATTGCCACTTTCAACCAACAATCATTTCATATATGAAATAATAGTAATGTTTATGTGGAAACTAGTGAAAACACTTCAAAATCATACTCTGAAATCGAGACAATTTCCGCTATACATTTTTTTTTCAAAATAGTTGAAACAGGTGGTATTATTCCAATTTCCACATATTTCAGTTTACCCAGTTGCAGGAGTCGTTTTCACTGTCCGTGCACGTGGGTACGTTGTCGTGTATACCTGTGTACGTATGTGTATAGTGCACGATCAAAGGTAAGTATCGTCGTCGTCTATACGATAGAGAATTATCCTGAATATAAAGTTGTTCTGACTCAAATTTCTAAAGTATAAATTTAACCCAGAATGTATAAAATGGATGTGTGAGCCAAACACATTTATTGCGAAAGGCTGAGTCCGGGGGCTCCAACCACGGCAGTTTTATTTTTTAAAAATATGAAATCCGATTCTCCTATTTGTGTGGTTTTGTTTTGTTTTGTGTGTGAGTGTGTGCATGTGTTTTTTTTTTCCTTTTTTCCCCTCTCACCTGTGACTGTTACTAGCGCGCGCACACCCACACCCACAAACACACCCCCATACATACACACCATTTCTTTATTTTCGAGTTCGATATCTAGACAACACAGAATTAATACATGTTTGCGTAGAGTCGAGTCAAGTACACATGTGTACACGTATATATATGATCACACATACAATACAGCACAACACACATGTGGATACGATGACGTATGAATTGGGAGGGAAAAAAACCCCCAAAAAACATATTCCATACTTAGAATGTGATATTTGTTAGCAATTAAATGCGATAATCGAATCGAAAATGGTGGAGACTATGGATTGAGATTAAGTATAGCAGGAATTCGATAAATGTGCTTCCATGTCTATGATATTTACCCATTCTAAATCTAAATTATTCACAAATACCATTTATTACCATATATACAATGAACATGTATATATTAAGAAACTAAGTAAATAGTGTGTTTATGAAAATAACGCATATATTACGAATTTAGAACAATTCTATTCAACTAATAGTGAAACCGCACTGACAAAATTATAGGAAAATGTCATGTAGCTCACTCATTACGAAACCGATTTAAATTTTGAAAACACCATTCGTTTGCCTATCTATCCGTTAGCAAATAGGTGTATATATCACTAATTTTCTCCAATAATTTAGAGCTATAAACAACGTTTATTCACACCAAGGAAACACAAATTACTTGTTTTCCACACAGACAGGCTAACGCGCCGTTAGGTGTCCTCGGCGAGGTGCAGCAAAAAGCGCTTAAACGGCTGAGCGAGGACGGGCGGGGCATACAGCTTACCTAGCACTGACTAGCGCAGTTCTCGAACAATCACATCCAGACGAATCCGAAGATGGCAGAGAAGACTCCAGTGAAGAAAGCAGTGAAGAAGCCAAAGACCCCGGCAGCTCATCCAAAGTACAGCGACATGGTGGCCACTGCAGTGGGAAGTCTGAAGGAACGTGGAGGCTCGTCCCGTCAGGCAATACTGAAATACATCATGGCTAACTTCAAAGTGGGATCCGACGCTAAGGCTATCAACGCACACCTGAAGATCGCCCTCCGGAACGGCGTGAAGAAAGGAGCCCTGAAACAGTCGAAAGGAACCGGAGCTGCTGGATCATTCAAGCTCGGAGAGAAACCTAAACCCGCCAAAAAACCAGCCGCTAAGAAAGTGGTTAAGCCGAAAGCAGCAAAACCTAAGAAACCGGCGGCGAAGAAAGCGACTACGTCGGCGACGGCTAAGAAACCAAAGGCAAAGACACCCAAGAAAGCAGCTACCAAGAAAACCACGGAGAAGAAACCATCCAAGAAAACTACCAAGCCCAAGACCCCTAAGAAAAAGGCTATCAAGTCTCCGAAGAAAGCTAAGACAGACAAGCCTAAGAAAGCCAAGGCTGCAAAAAAATAAGATGTATATCTTACACCGTCCGAACGACACGTAAACAGTCCTTTTTAGGACTACCCACATGTCACGAAAATCATCCAATTACGCCTCGAAAAATACGCAAAAAGCACTAATCGTAACTTCTTATAATTGACCAACGAACAAACCAACAACACCCTTCCCCACCCCCACCCTCCAAATACACCCACCTACCCGAAAGTAAAGGAAAATCCACCTTCCCACCCAACCCCACAGGACTACTTCACATCACACACTTTTTTGTTATAAACAATTGATACCTGCTACAACTTCTAAGTCGCCGCCCCGTCCCCCGTCTCCCACCCGACAAGTACACACTCACGCCCGGCCCCGCCCATTTATGATTAGGTGAATGAATTTCAATAATATACACGTTAAACCAACAGTTAATACACCTATAAGCTGACACGGTATCGGTTTATTTCTTAATACTACGCATGTACAATCTGAATTCAAATACACAAATGTAGTGTACCGACTAACGCTAAAAATTGCCACTTTCAACCAACAATCATTTCATATATGAAATAATAGTAATGTTTATGTGGAAACTAGTGAAAACACTTCAAAATCATACTCTGAAATCGAGACAATTTCCGCTATACATTTTTTTTTCAAAATAGTTGAAACAGGTGGTATTATTCCAATTTCCACATATTTCAGTTTACCCAGTTGCAGGAGTCGTTTTCACTGTCCGTGCACGTGGGTACGTTGTCGTGTATACCTGTGTACGTATGTGTATAGTGCACGATCAAAGGTAAGTATCGTCGTCGTCTATACGATAGAGAATTATCCTGAATATAAAGTTGTTCTGACTCAAATTTCTAAAGTATAAATTTAACCCAGAATGTATAAAATGGATGTGTGAGCCAAACACATTTATTGCGAAAGGCTGAGTCCGGGGGCTCCAACCACGGCAGTTTTATTTTTTAAAAATATGAAATCCGATTCTCCTATTTGTGTGGTTTTGTTTTGTTTTGTGTGTGAGTGTGTGCATGTGTTTTTTTTTTCCTTTTTTCCCCTCTCACCTGTGACTGTTACTAGCGCGCGCACACCCACACCCACAAACACACCCCCATACATACACACCATTTCTTTATTTTCGAGTTCGATATCTAGACAACACAGAATTAATACATGTTTGCGTAGAGTCGAGTCAAGTACACATGTGTACACGTATATATATGATCACACATACAATACAGCACAACACACATGTGGATACGATGACGTATGAATTGGGAGGGAAAAAAACCCCCAAAAAACATATTCCATACTTAGAATGTGATATTTGTTAGCAATTAAATGCGATAATCGAATCGAAAATGGTGGAGACTATGGATTGAGATTAAGTATAGCAGGAATTCGATAAATGTGCTTCCATGTCTATGATATTTACCCATTCTAAATCTAAATTATTCACAAATACCATTTATTACCATATATACAATGAACATGTATATATTAAGAAACTAAGTAAATAGTGTGTTTATGAAAATAACGCATATATTACGAATTTAGAACAATTCTATTCAACTAATAGTGAAACCGCACTGACAAAATTATAGGAAAATGTCATGTAGCTCACTCATTACGAAACCGATTTAAATTTTGAAAACACCATTCGTTTGCCTATCTATCCGTTAGCAAATAGGTGTATATATCACTAATTTTCTCCAATAATTTAGAGCTATAAACAACGTTTATTCACACCAAGGAAACACAAATTACTTGTTTTCCACACAGACAGGCTAACGCGCCGTCAGCAAAAAGCGCTTAAACGGAAACACAAATTACTTGTTTTCCACACAAAAATATGTATTTAAAAACAATTCATTACCAATTAACCTCCTATGGTGGATATTGATTATAAACCAAGGAAGTCAGTCCATATCTAAACTGTGGTGAACCGGAAACCATAAACAAAACTAGGAATGCACCACCCATGACAACTTTAGATCAGTTTTCCAAAACCAAATTATACATAGAAAATATATATATATATATATATATATATAAAAAAAAAAAAAAAATATATATATATATATATATAAAAAAAAAAAAAAATCAAAAAACACACACACACACACGCAATATACGCAATTATGAGTCCACGTCCAGTATAGAATAAAAACACAAATAGGTACTACTTGTAGATCGTACAACCACTGCTTACTATAACTGGATAAACAGTGGACGTATTCGAATCTACATGTCCCCAATGGGTGGTCAGTAACCTATGGTAGGTAGGGAAACCAGGATACACAGCCCTCTGTAATTGACTTTACAGGGAGGTGTATTCAACACTGGACACAGGACTATAATTTCACCACCTCACACATACCAACAATACCCTTTAATACATGCCAATAACACACACCACATCCCTTAGCAGGGGACATTGTAAAAAAAAAAAAAACATTAAGATTCCCCCCCCCCCCATTTTTTTTTTTTTTTTTTTTTTTTTTTTTTTTTTTTTTTTTTTTTTAACCATACCCACAACACCACATACACACACAAAAACATCTCCTACATAAATACAACATACACTGGGCCGAAACCCAAAGCCAACAACCATTACAAAATCTCTTCCACCCTACCTTCCACCTTCTAATATACAAATCCCTGCTCTAGTAGGGTAGACATGTAGACGATTATACACAGTAATCTACAGTCTCCCGAACGACATCGATTGTATAATAATTCACATTTATTCTCACTAATCCCAAAAATCTACGCTAACCCAATTCCAGCACATTCTTTACATCACCCCATCACATCCACTCTCATAACTGAACTTAATAACACAGTTCCCCACTTTTAAAATCCACTCTAGACCAGCATGACTAACCTTGTCAAATGGTGGCTAGTAATCCCATCTACAAATAACAAACCTACACCAGCTAACAAGCTAAACCTATTTTCCAATTTCCGACTTTCCCATACACTCTCTCCCGCTATCTTCTAAAACTTCTTGTCCTTCGGAAGGGACGTTAAACGGGGGTCCGGTGTACAGTGAGTCACGCCGTGCACGTTAAAGAACCTCTGCTGGTTTTCGAAAAAGAGAAGGCTAACTGCTAGCCGCCACAGAGCATAGGTTTATATTAGGGAAATATAAAGTGAGACTA